>NW_025423751.1:0-311754 GCF_020740605.2 Lemur catta | reverse complement strand
CACTATCCTAGGGCTTATGCTAACCATAACCCTAACACTATCCTAGGTCTGATGCTAACACTAACCCTAACCCTAACACTATCCTAGGGGTGATGCTAACCCTAAACCTAACACTATCCTAGGGCTGATGCTAACCGTATCCCTAACACTATCCTAGGGCTGATGTTAACCGTAACCCTAACCCTAACACTATCCTAGGGCTGATGCTAACCCTAACCCTAACCCTAACACTATCCTAGGGCTGATGCTAACCCTAACCCTAACCCTAACACTATCCTAGGGCTGATGCTAACCCTAACCCTAACCCTAACACTATCCTAGGGCTGATGCTAACCCTAACCCTAACCCTAAAACTGTCCTAGCGCTGATGCTAACCCTTACCATAACCCTAACACTATCCTAGTTCTGATGCTAACCCTAACCCTAACACTATGCTAAGGCTGATGCTAACCCTTACCCTAAAACTATCCTAGGGCTGATGCTAACCCTAACCCTAACACTAACACTATCCTAAGACTGCTGCTAACCCTAACTCTATCCTAGGCCTGATGCTAACCCTAACCCTAACCCTAACACTATCCTAGTTCTGATGCTAACCCTAACCCTAACACTATCCTAGGCCTGATGCTAACCCTAAAACTAACCCTGACACTATCCTAGGGCTGATGCTATCCCTAACACTAACACTATCCTAGGGCTGATGCTAACCCTAACCCTAACCCTTACACTATCATAGGACTGATGCTAACCATAACCCTAACACTATCCTAGGGCTGATGCTAACCCTAACCCTAACACTAACACTATCCTAGGGCTGATGCTAACCCTAAACCTAACACTATCCTAGGCCTGATGCTAACCCTAACCCTAGCACTATCCAAGGGCTGATGCTAACCCTAACCCTAACTCAAACACTATCCTAGGGCTGATGCTAACCATAACCCTAACACTATCCTAGGGCTGATGCTAACCCTAACTCTAACCCTAACACTATCGTTGGTCTGATGCAAACCCTAACACTAACACTATCCTAGGGCTGAGACTAACCCTAACCCTTACCCTAACACTATCCTAGGGCTGATGGTAACCGTAACCCTAAACTTAACACTATCCTAGGGCTGATGCTAACCCTAACCCTAACCCTAACACTATCCTAGCGCTGATGCTAATCCTAACCCTAACACTATCCCAGGCCTGATGTTAACCCAAACCCTAACCCTAACACTATCCTAGGGCTGATGCTAACCGTAACCCTAACCTTAACACTATCCTAGGGCTGATGCTAACCCTAACCCTAGCACTATCCTAGGGCTGATGCTAACCCTAAACCTAACTCAAACACTATCCTAGGGCTGATGCTAACCATAACCCTAACACTATCCTAGGTCTGATGCTAACACTAACCCTAACCCTAACACTATCCTAGGGCTGATGCTAACCCTAACCCTAACACTGTCCTAGGGCTGATGCTAACCCTAACCCTAACAGTAACACTATCGAAGGGCTGATGCTAACCCTAACCCTAACACTATCCTAGGGCTGATGCTAACCGTAACCCTAACCCTAACACTATCCTAGGGCTGATGCTAACCCTAACCCTAACCCTAACACTATCCTAGGGCTGATGCTAACCCTAACGCTAACCCTAACACTATCCTAGGGCTGATGCTATCCCTAACCCTAACCCAAACACTATCCTAGGGCTGATGCTAATCATAACCCTAACACTATCCTAGGCCTGATGCTAACATTAACCCTAACCCTAACACTATTCTAGGGCTGATGCTAACACAAACCGAACCCTAACACTATAATAGGGCTGATGCTAAACCTAACCCTAACCCTAACACTATCCTAGGGCTGATGCTAACCCTAAACCTAACACTATCCTAGGGCTGATGCGAACCCTAACCCTAACCCTAAAACTGTCCTAGGTCTGATGCTAACCCTAGCCCTAACACTATCCTAGGGCTGATGCTAACCCTAACCCTAACACTATCCTAGGGCTGATGCTAACCCTAACCCTAACACTATCCTAGGCCTGATGCTAACCCTAACCCTAGCACTATCCTAGGGCTGAGCTAACCCTAACCCTAACTCAAACACTATCCTAGGGCTTATGCTAACCATAACCCTAACACTATCCTAGGTCTGATGCTAACACTAACCCTAACCCTAACACTATCCTAGGGGTGATGCTAACCCTAAACCTGACACTATCCTAGGGCTGATGCTAACCGTAACCCTAACACTATCCTAGGGCTGATGCTAACCGTAACCCTAACCCTAACACTATCCTAGGGCTGATGCTAACCCTAACCCTAACCCTAACACTATCCTAGGGATGATGCTAACCCTAACCCTAACCCTAACACTATCCTAGGGCTGATGCTAACCCTAACCCTAACCCTAACACTATCCTAGGGCTGATGCTAACACTAACCCTAACCCTAACACTATCCTAGGGCTGATGCTAACCCTAACCCTAACCCTAAAACTGTCCTAGCGCTGATGCTAACCCTTACCATAACCCTAACACTATCCTACTTCTGATGCTAACCCTAACCCTAACACTATCCTAAGTCTGATGCTAACCCTTACCCTAAAACTATCCTAGGGCTGATGCTAACCCTAACCCTAACACTAACACTATCCTAAGGCTGCTGCTAACCCTAACACTATCTTAGGCCTGATGCTAACCCTAACCCTAACCCTGACACTATCCTAGTTCTGATGCTAACCCTAACCCTAACACTATCCTAGGGCTGATGCTAACCCTAAAACTAACCCTAACACTATCCTAGGGCTGATGCTATCCCTAACACTAACACTATCCTAGGGCTGATGCTAACCGTAACCCTTACCCTAACACTATCATAGGACTGATGCTAACCATAACCCTAACACTATCCTAGGGCTGATGCTAACCCTAACCCTAACACTAACACTATCCTAGGGCTGATGCTAACCCTAAACCTAACACTATCCTAGGCCTGATGCTAACCCTACCCCTAGCACTATCCTAGGGCTGATGCTAACCCTAACCCTAACTCAAACACTATCCTAGGGCTTATGCTAACCATAACCCTAACACTATCCTAGGGCTGATGCTAAGCCTAACCCTAACCCTGACACTATCCTAGGGCTGATGCTAACCCTAACCCTAACACTATCCTAGGGCTGATGCTAACCCTAACCCTAACACTATCCTAGGGCTGATGCTAACCGTAACCCTAACCCTAACACTATCCTAGGGATGATGCTAACCCTAACTCTAACCCTAACACTATCCTAGGGCTGATGCTAACCCTAACCATAACCCTAACACTATCCTAGGGCTGATGCTAACCCTAACCCTAACCCAAACACTATCCTAGGGCTGATGCTAATCATAACCCTAACACTATCCTAGGTCTGATGCTAACACTAACCCTAACCCTAACACTATCCTAGGGCTGATGCTAACCCTACCCCTAACACTATCCTGGGGCTGATGCTAACCCTATCCCTAACACTGTCCTAGGGCTAATGCTAACCCTAACCCTAAACCTAACACTATCCTAGGGCTGATGCTAAACCTAACCCTAACCCTAACACTATCCTAGGGCTGATGCTAACCCTAACCCTAACACTATCCTAGGGCTGATGCGAACCCTAACCCTAACCCTAAAACTGTCCTAGATCTGATGCTAACCCTAACCCTAGCACTATCCTAGGGCTGATGCTAACCCTAACCCTAACCCAAACACTATCCTAGGGATGATGCTAACCATCAACCTAACACTATCCTAGGTCTCATGGTAACACTAACCCTAGCCCTAACACTATCCTAGGGCTGATGCTACCCTAACCCTAACACTATCCTAGGGCTGATGCTAACCCTAACCCTAACCCAACATTGTCCTAGGGCTGAGGTTAACCCTAACCCTAACACTATCCTAGGGCTGATGCTAACCCTAATCCTAACCCTAACACTATCCTAGGGCTGATGCTAACCCTAACCCTAACCCTATCACTATCCTAAGGCTGATGCTAACCCTAACCCTAACACTACCCTAGGCTGATGCTAACCCTAACCCTAACCCTAACACTATCCTAGGGCTGATGCTAACCCTAACCCTAACACTATCCTAAGGCTGATGCTAACCCTAACCCTAACACTATCCTAGGGCTGATGCTAACCCTAACCCTACCCCTAACACTATCCTAGGGCTGATGCTAACCCTAACCCTAACCCTAACACTATCCTAGGGCTGATGCTAACCGTAACCCTAACCCTAACACTATCCTAGGGATGATGCTAACCCTAACTCTAACCCTAACACTATCCTAGGGCTGATGCTAACCCTAACCCTAACCCTAACACTATCCTAGTGCTGATGCTAACCCTAACCCTAACACTATCCTAGGCCTGATGATAACCCTAACACTAACCGCAACACTATCCAAGGGCTGATGCTAATTCTAACACTAACACTATCCTAAGGCTGATGCTAACCCTAACCCTAACCCTAACACTCTCCTAGAGCTGATGCTAACCCTAACCCTAACACTATCCTAGGCCTGATGATAACCCTAACCCTAACCCTAACACTATCCTAGGGCTGATGCTAACCCTAACCCTAACACTATCCTAGGGCTGATGCTAACCCTAACCCTCACCGTAACACTATCCTAGGGCTGATGCTAACCCTAACCCTAACCCTAACACTGTCCTAGCGCTGATGCTAACCCTTACCATAACCCTAACACTATCCTACTTCTGATGCTAACCCTAACCCTAACACTATCCTAAGTCTGATGCTAACCCTTACCCTAAAACTATCCTAGGGCTGATGCTAACCCTAACCCTAACACTAACACTATCCTAAGGCTGCTGCTAACCCTAACACTATCCTAGGCCTGATGCTAACCCTAACCCTAACCCTAACACTATCCTAGTTCTGATGCTAACCCTAACCCTAACACTATCCTAGGGCTGATGCTAACCCTAAAACTAACCCTAACACTATCCTAGGGCTGATGCTATCCCTAACACTAACACTATCCTAGGGCTGATGCTAACCGTAACCCTAACCCTAACACTATCATAGGACTGATGCTAACCATAACCCTAACACTATCCTAGGGCTGATGCTAACCCTAACCCTAACCCTAAAACTGTCCTAGCGCTGATGCTAACCCTAAACCTAACACTATCCTAGGCCTGATGCTAACCCTACCCCTAGCACTATCCTAGGGCTGATGCTAACCCTAACCCTAACTCAAACACTATCCTAGGGCTTATGCTAACCATAACCCTAACACTATCCTAGGGCTGATGCTAAGCCTAACCCTAACCCTGACACTATCCTAGGGCTGATGCTAACCCTAACCCTAACACTATCCTAGGGCTGATGCTAACCCTAACCCTAACACTATCCTAGGGCTGATGCTAACCGTAACCCTAACCCTAACACTATCCTAGGGATGATGCTAACCCTAACTCTAACCCTAACACTATCCTAGGGCTGATGCTAACCCTAACCATAACCCTAACACTATCCTAGGGCTGATGCTAACCCTAACCCTAACCCAAACACTATCCTAGGGCTGATGCTAATCATAACCCTAACACTATGCTAGGTCTGATGCTAACACTAACCCTAACCCTAACACTATCCTAGGGCTGATGCTAACCCTACCCCTAACACTATCCTGGGGCTGATGCTAACCCTATCCCTAACACTATCCTAGGGCTAATGCTATCCCTAACCCTAAACCTAACACTATCCTAGGGCTGATGCTAAACCTAACCCTAACCCTAACACTATCCTAGGGCTGATGCTAACCCTAACCCTAACACTATCCTAGGGCTGATGCGAACCGTAACCCTAACCCTAAAACTGTCCTAGATCTGATGCTAACCCTAACCCTAGCACTATCCTAGGGCTGATGCTAACCCTAACCCTAACCCAAACACTATCCTAGGGATGATTCTAACCATCAACCTAACACTATCCTAGGTCTCATGGTAACACTAACCCTAGCCCTAACACTATCCTAGGGCTGATGCTACCCTAACCCTAACACTATCCTAGGGCTGATGCTAACCCTAACCCTAACCCAACATTGTCCTAGGGCTGAGGTTAACCCTAACCCTAACACTATCCTAGGGCTGATGCTAACCCTAACCCTAACCCTAACACTATCCTAGGGCTGATGCTAACCCTAACCCTAACCCTATCACTATCCTAAGGCTGATGCTAACCCTAACCCTAACACTACCCTAGGCTGATGCTAACCCTAACCCTAACCCTAACACTATCCTAGGGCTGATGCTAACCCTAACCCTAACACTATCCTAAGGCTGATGCTAACCCTAAACCTAACACTATCCTAGGGCTGATGCTAACCCTAACCCTACCCCTAACACTATCCTAGGGCTGATGCTAACCCTAACCCTAACCCTAACACTATCCTAGGGCTCATGCTAACCGTAACCCTAACCCTAACACTATGCTAGGGATGATGCTAACCCTAACTCTAACCCTAACACTATCCTAGGGCTGATGCTAACCCTAACCCTAACCCTAACACTATCCTAGTGCTGATGCTAACCCTAACCCTAACACTATCCTAGGCCTGATGATAACCCTAACACTAACCGCAACACTATCCAAGGGCTGATGCTAATTCTAACACTAACACTATCCTAAGGCTGATGCTAACCCTAACCCTAACCCTAACACTCTCCTAGAGCTGATGCTAACCCTAACCCTAACACTATCCTAGGCCTGATGATAACCCTAACCCTAACCCTAACACTATCCTAGGGCTGATGCTAACCCTAACCCTAACACTATCCTAGGGCTGATGCTAACCCTAACCCTCACCGTAACACTATCCTAGGGCTGATGCTAACCCTAACCCTAACCCTAACACTATCCTAGCGCTGATGCTAATCCTAACCCTAACACTATCCTAGGCCTGATGATAACCCTAACCCTAACACTAACACTATCCTAGGGCTGATGCTAACCGTAACCCTAACCCTAACACTATCCTAAGGCTGATGCTAACCCTAACCATAACCCTAACACTATCCTAGTTCTGATGCTAACCCTAACCCTAACACTATCCTAAGGCTGATGCTAATCCTAACCCTAACCCTAAAACTGTCCTAGCGCTGATGCTAACCCTAACCATAACCCTAACGCTATCGTAGTTCTGATGCTAACCCTAACCCTAACACTATCCTAAGGCTGATGCTAACCCTTACCCTAAAACTATCCTAGGGCTGATGCTAACCCTAACCCTAACACTAACACTATCCTAAGGCTGCAGCTAACCCTAACACTATCCTAGGCCTGATGCTAACCCTAACCCTAACCCTAACACCATCCTAGTTCTGATGCTAACCCTAACCCTAACACTATCCTAGGGCTGATGCTAACCCTAAAACTAACCCTAACACTATCCTAGTGCTGATGCTATCCCTAACACTAACACTATCCTAGGGCTGATGCTAACCCTAACCCTAAACCTAACACTGTCATAGGACTGATGCTAACCATAACCCTAACACTATCCTAGGGCGGATGCTAAAGCTAATCCTATCCCTAACACTATCCTAGGGCTGATGCTAACCCTCACCCTAACACTATCCTAGGGCTGATGCTAACCCTAACCCTAACACTATCCTAGGGCTGATGCTAACCCTAACCCTAGCACTATCCTAGGGCTGATGCTAACCCTAACCCTAACTCAAACACTATCCTAGGGCTTATGCTAACCATAACCCTAACACTATCCTAGGGCTGATGCTAACCCTAACCCTAACCCTAACACTATCCTAGGGCTGATGCTAACCCTAACCCTAACCCTAACACTATCCTAGCGCTGATGCTAACCCTAACCCTAACCCAAACACTATCCTAGGGCTGATGCTAATCATAACCCTAACACTATCATAGGTCTGATGCTAACACTAACCCTAACCCTAACACTATCCTAGGGATGATGCTAACCCTAACCCTAACACTATCCTAGGCCTGATGATAACTCTAACCCTAACACAAACACTACCCTAGGGCTGATGCTAACCATCACCCTAACACTATCCTAGGTCTGATGCTAACACTAACCCTAGCCCTAACACTATCCTAGGGCTGATGCTAACCCTAACCCTAACACCATCCTAGGGCTGATGCTAACCGTAACCCTAACCCAACATTGTCCTAGGGCTGAGGTTAACCCTAACCCTAACACTATCCTATGGCTGATGCTAACCCTAACCCTAACCCTAACACTCTCCTAGGGCTGATGCTAACCCTAACCCTAACACTATCCTAGGGCTGATGCTAACCCTAACCTTAACCGTAACACTATCCTAGGGCTGATGCTAACCCTAACCCTAACACTATCCTAGGGCTGATGCTAACCCTAACCCTAACCCTAACACTGCCGTAAGGCTAATGCTAACCCTAAACCTAACACTATCCTAGGCCTGATGCTAACCCTAACACTAACCCTAACACTATCCTAGGGCTGATGCTAACCCTAACCCTAACACTCTCCTAAGGCTGATGCTAAACCTAACCCTAACACTATCCTAGGGCTGATGCTAACCCTAACCCTAACCCTAACACTATGGTAGGGCTGATGCGAACTCTAACCCTAACACTATCCTAGGGCTGATGCTAACCCTAACCCTACCCCAAACACTATCCTAGGGCTGATGCTAACCCTAACCCTAACACTAACACTATCCTAGGGCTGATGTTAACCCTAACCCGAACACTATCCTAGGGCTGATGCTAACCCTAACCCTAACCCTAACACTATCCTAGGGCTGATGCTAACCCTAACCCTAACACTATCCTAGGCCTGATGATAACCGTAACCCTAACCGTAACACTATCCAAGGGCTGATGCTAACCCTAACCCTAACACTATCCTAGGGCTGATGCTAACCCTAACCCTAACCCAACATTGTCCTAAGGCTGAGGTTAACACTAACCCTAACACTATCCTAGGCCTGATGCTAACCCTAACCCTAGCACTATCCTAGGGTGATGCTAACCCTAACCCTAACTCAAACACTATCCTAAGGCTTAAGCTAACCATAACCCTAACACTATCCTAGGTCTGATGCTAACACTAACCCTAACCCTAACACTATCCCAGGGCTGATGCTAACCCTAACCCTAACACTATCCTAGGGCTGATGCTAACCCTAACCCTAACCCTAACACTATCCAAGGGCTGATGCTAACCCTAACCCTAACACTATCCTAGGGCTGATGCTAACCGTAATCCTAACCCTAACACTACCCTAGGGCTGATCCTAACCCTAACCCTAACCCTAACACTATCCTAGGGCTGATGCTAACCCTAACCCTAACACTAACACTATCCTAGGGCTGATGCTAACCCTAACCCTAACCCAAACACTATCCTAGGACTGATGCTAATCATAACCCTAACACTATCATAGGTCTGATGCTAACACAAACCCTAACCCTAACACTATCCTAGGGCTGATGCTAACCCTAACCCTAACACTATCCTAGGCCTGATGATAACTCTAACCCTAACCCAAACACTACCCTAGGGCTGATGCTAACCATCACCATAACACTATCCTAGGTCTGATGCTAACACTAACCCTAGCCCTATCACTATTCCAGGGCTGATGCTAACCCTAACCCTAACACTATCCTAGGGCTGATGCTAACCCTAACCCTAACCCAACATTGTCCTAGGGCTGAGGTTAACCCTAACCCTAACACTATCCTATGGCTGATGCTAACCCTAACCCTAACCCTAACACTATCCTAGGGCTGATGCTAACCCTAACCCTAACACTATCCTAGGGCTGATGCTAACCCTAACCCTAACCGTAACACTATCCTAGGGCTGATGGTAACCCTAACCCTAACACTATCCTAGGGCTGATGCTAACCCTAACCCTAACCCTAACACTGCCGTAAGGCTAATGCTAACCCTAAACCTAACACTATCCTAGGCCTGATGCTAACCCTAAGATTAACCCTAACACTATCCTAGGGCTGATGCTAACCCTAACCCTAACACTCTCCTAAGGCTGATGCTAAACCTAACCCTAACACTATCCTAGGCCTGATGATAACCCTAACCCTAACTGTAACACTATCCAAGGGCTGATGCTAACCCTAACCCTAACACTATCCTAGGGCTGATGTTAACCGTAACCCTAACCCTAACACTATACTAGGGCTGATGCTAACCCTAACCCTAACCCTAACACTATCCAAGGGCTGATGATAACCCTAACCCTAACAATATCCTAGGGCTGAAGCTAACCCTAACCCTAACCCTAACACTATCCTAGGGCTGATGCTAACCCTAACCCTAACACTATCCTAGGCCTGATGATAACCCTAACCCTAACCTTAACACTATCCAAGGGCTGATGATAACCCTAACCCTGACACTATCCAAGGTGGATGCTAACCGTAACCGTAAACATAACACTATCCTAGGGCTGATGCTAATCCTAACCCTAACACTAACACTATCCTAGGGCTGATGCTAACCCTAACAATAACACTATCCTATTGCTGATGCTAACCCTAACCCTAACCCTAACACTATCCTAGTCCTGATGCTAACCCTAACCCTAACACTATCCTAGGCCTGATGATAACCCTAACCCTAACCGTAATACTATCCAAGGGTTGATGCTAATCCTAACCCTAACACTATACTAAGGCTGATGCTAACCCTAACCTTAACACTATCCTAGGGCTGATGCTAACCCTAACCCTAACCCTAACACTATCCAACGGCTGATGTTAACCCTAACCCTAACCCTAACACTATCGTAGCGCTGATGCTAATCCTAACACTAACACTATCCTAGGCCTGATGATAACCCTAACCCTAACACTAACACTATCCTAAGGCTGAGGCTAACCGTAACCCTAACCTTAACACTATCCTAGGGCTGATGCTAACCCTAACCCTAACACTATCCTAAGGCTGATGCTAACCCTAACCCTAACCCTAAAACTGTCCTAGCGCTGATGCTAACCCTAACCATAACCCTAACACTATCCTAGTTCTGATGCTAACCCTAACCCTAACACTGTCCTAAGGCTGATGCTAACCCTTACCCTAAAACTATCCTAGGGCTGACGCTAACCCTAACCCTAACACTAACACTATCCTAAGGCTGCTGCTAACCCTAACACTATCCTAGGCCTGATGCTAACCCTAACGCTAACACTATCCTAGGGCTGATGCTAACCCTAAAACTAAGGCTAACACTATCCTAGGGCTGATGCTATCCCTAACACTAACACTATCCTAGGGCTGATGCTAACCCTAACCCTAACCCTAACACTATCATAGGACTGATGCTAACCATAACCCTAACACTATCCTAGGGCAGATGCTAACGCTAAACCTAACCCTAACACTATCCTAGGGCGGATGCTAACCCTAACCCTAACACTATCCTAGGGCTGATGCTAACCCTAACCCTAACCCTAACACTCTCCTAGGGCTGATGCTAACCCTAACCCTAACACTATCCTAGGCCTGATGCTAACCCTAACCCTAGCACTATCCTAGGGCTGATGATATCCCTAACCCTAACTCAAACACTATCCTAGGGCTTATGCTAACCATAACCCTAACACTATCCTAGGGCTGATGCTAACCCTAACGCTAACCCTAACACAAACCTAGGGCTGATGCTAACCCTAACCCCAACCCTAACGCTATCCTAGGGCTGATGCTAAATCTAACCCTAACGCAAGCACTATCCTAGGGCTGATGCTAATCATAACCCTAACACTATCCCAGGTCTGATGCTAACACTAACCCTAACCCTAACACTATCCTAGGGCTGATGCTAACCCTAACCCTAACACTATTATAGGGCTGATGCTAAACCTAACCATAACACTATCCTAGGCCTGATGCTAACCCTAACCCTAGTACTATCCTAGGGCTGATGCTAACCCTAACCCTAACTCAAACACTATCCTATGGCTTACGGTAACCATAACCCTAACACTATCCTAGGTTTGATGCTAACACTAACCCTAACCCTAAAACTATCCTAGTTCTGCTGCTAACCCTAACCCTAACACTATCCTAGGGCTGATGCTAACCCTAACCCTAACCCTAACACTATCCAAGGACTGATGCTAACCCTAACCCTAACACTATTCTAGGGCTGATGCTAACCGTAACCCTAACCCTAACACTATCCTAGGGCTGATGCTAACCCTCCCCCTAACCCTAACACTATCCTAGGGCTGATGCTAACCCTAACCCTAACCCAAACACTATCCTAGGGCTGATGCTAATCATAACCTTAACACTATCCTAGGTCTGATGCTAACACTAACCCTAACCCTAACACTATCCTAGGGCTGATGCTAACCCTAACTCTAACACTATGCTAGGGCTGATGCTAACCCTAACCCTAACCCAAACACTACCCTAGGGCTGATGCTAACCATCACCCTAACACTATCCTAGGTCTGATGCTAACACTAACCCTAGCCCTAACACTATCCTAGGGCTGATGCTAACCCTAACACTAACACTATCCTACCGCCGATGCTAACCCTAACCCTAACCCAACATTGTCCTAGGGCTGAGGTTAACCCTAACCCTAACACTATCCTAGGGCTGATGCTAACCCTAACCCTAACACTATCCTAAGGCTGATGCTAACCCTAACCCTAACCCTAAAACTGTCCTAGCGCTGATGCTAACCCTAACCATAACCCTAACACTATCCTAGTTCTGATGCTAACCCTAACCCTAACACTGTCCTAAGGCTGATGCTAACCCTTACCCTAAAACTATCCTAGGGCTGACGCTAACCCTAACCCTAACACTAACACTATCCTAAGGCTGCTGCTAACACTAACACTATCCTAGGGCTGATGCTAACCCTAACCCTAACCCTAACACTATCATAGGACTGATGCTAACCATAACGCTAACACTATCCTAGGGTGGATGCTAACGCTAACCCTACCCCTAACACTATCCTGGGGCTGATGCTAACCCTAACCCTAACACTATCCTAGGGCTAATGCTAACCCTAACCCTAAACCTAACACTATCCTAGGGCTGATGCTAAACCTAACCCTAACCCTAACACTATCCTAGGGCTGATGCTAACCCTAACCCTAACACTATCCTAGGGCTGATGCGAACCCTAACCCTAACCCTAAAACTGTCCTACATCTAATGCTAACCCTAACCCTAGCACTATCCTAGGGCTGATGCTAAACCTAACCCTAACCCAAACACTATCCTAGGGCTGATGCTAACCATCAACCTAACACTATCCTAGGTCTCATGGTAACACTAACCCTAGCCCTAACACTATCCTAGGGCTGATGCTAACCCTAACCCTAACACTATCCTAGGGCTGATGCTTACCCTAACCCTAACCCAACATTGTCCTAGGGCTGAGGTTAACCCTAACCCTAACACCATCCTAGGGCTGATGCTAACCCTAACCCTAACCCTAACACTATCCTAGGGCTGATGCTAACCCTAACCCTAACCCTATCACTATCCTAAGGCTGATGCTAACCCTAACCCTAACACTACCCTAGGCTGATGCTAACCCTAACCCTAACCCTAACACTATCCTAGGGCTGATGCTAACCCTAACCCTAACACTATCCTAAGGCTGATGCTAACCCTAACCCTAACACTATCCTAGGGCTGATGCTAACCCTAACCCTACCCCTAACACTATCCTAGGGCTGATGCTAACCCTAACCCTAACACTAACACTATCCTAGGGCTGATGCTAACCCTAACCCTAACACTATCCTAGGGCTGATGCTAACCCTAACCCTAACCCTAACACTATGTTAGGGCTGATGCTAACCCTAACCCTAACCCTAACACTATCCTTGGTCTGATGCAAACCCTAACACTAACACTATCCTAGGGCTGAGACTAACCCTAACCCTTACCCTAACACTGTCCTAGGGCTGATGCTAACCGTAACCCTAACCTTAACACTATCCTAGGGCTGATGCTAACCCTAACCCTAACCAGAACACTATCCTAGCGCTGATGCTAATCCTAACCCTAACACTATCCCAGGCCTGATGCTAACCCAAACCCTAACCCTAACACTATCCTAGTGCTGATGCTAATCATAACCCTAACACTATCCTAGGTCTGATGATAACACTAACCCTAACCCTAACACTAACCTAGGGCTGATGCTGACCCTAACCCTAACACTATCCTAGGGCTGATGCTAACCCTAACCCTAACACTATCCTAGGGCTAATGCTAACCCTAACCCTAAACCTAACACTATCCTAGGGCTGATGCTAAACCTAGCCCTAACCCTAACACTATCCTAGGGCTGATGCTAACCCGAACCCTAACACTATCCTAGGGATGATGCGAACCCTAACCCTAACCCTAAAACTGTCCTAGGTCTGATGCTAACCCTAACCCTAACACTATCCTAGGGCTGATGCTAACCCTAACCCTAACCCAAAGACTATCCTAGGGCTGATGCTAACCAACAACCTAACACTATCCTAGGTCTCATGGTAACACTAACCCTAGCCCTAACACTATCCTAGGGCTGATGCTAACCCTAACCCTAACACTATCCTAGGGCTGATGCTAACCCTAACCGTATCCCAACATTGTCCTAGGGCTGAGGTTAACCCTAACCCTAACACTATCCTAGGGCTGATGCTAACCCTAACCCTAACCCTAACACTATCCTAGGGCTGATGCTAACCCTAACCCTAACCCTATCACTATCCTAAGGCTGATGCTAACCCTAACCCTAACTCAAACACTATCCTAGGGCTTATGGTAACCATAACCCTAACACTATCCTAGGTCTGATGCTAACACTAACTCTAACCCTAACACTCTCCTAGGGCTGATGCTAACCCTAAACCTAACACTATCCTAGGGCTGAGGCTAACCCTAACCCTAACCCTAACACTATCCAAGGGCTGATGCTAACCCTAACCCTAACACTATCCCAGGGCTGATGCTAACCGTAACCCTAACCCTAACACTATCCTAGGGATGATGCTAACCCTAACTCTAACCCTAACACTATCCTAGGGCTGATGCTAACCCTAACCCTAACCCTAACACTATCCTAGGGCTGATGCTAACCCTAACCCTAACACTATCCTAGGGCTGATGCTAACCCTAACCCTAACAGTAACACTATCGAAGGGCTGATGCTAACCCTAACCCTAACACTATCCTAGGGCTGATGCTAACCGTAACCCTAACCCAAACACTATCCTAGGGCTGATGCTAATCATAACCCTAACACTATCCTAGGCCTGATGCTAACATTAACCCTAACCCTAACACTATCCTAGGGCTGATGCTAACCCTAACCGAACCCTAACACTATAATAGGGCTGATGCTAAACCTAACCCAAACCCTAACACTATCCTAGGGCTGATGCTAACCCTAAACCTAACACTATCCTAGGGCTGATGCGAACCCTAACCCTAACCCTAAAACTGTCCTAGGTCTGATGCCAACCCTAACCCTAACACTATAGTAGGGCTGATGCTAACCCTAACCCTAACCCAAACACTATCCTAGGGCTGATGCTAACCATGAACCTAACACTATCCTAGGTCTCATGCTAACACTAACCCTAGCCCTAACACTATCCTAGGGCTGATGCTAACCCAACCCTAACACTATCCTAGGGCTGATGCTAACCCTAACCCTAACACTATCCTAGGCCTGATGCTAACCCTAACCCTAGCACTATCCTAGGGCTGATGCTAACCCTAACCCTAACTCAAACACTATCCTAGGGCTTATGCTAACCATAACCCTAACACTATCCTAGGTCTGATGCTAACACTAACCCTAACCCTAACACTATCCTAGGGGTGATGCTAACCCTAAACCTAACACTATCCTAGGGCTGATGCTAACCGTATCCCTAACACTATCCCAGGGCTGATGCTAACCGTAACCCTAACCCTAACACTATCCTAGGGCCGATGCTAACCCTAACCCTAACCCTAACACTATCCTAGGGCTGATGGTAATCTAACCCTAACCCTAACACTATCCTAGGGCTGATGCTAACCCTAACCCTAACCCTAACACTATCCTAGGGCTGATGCTAACCCTAACCCTAACCCTAACACTATCCTAGGGCTGATGCTAACCCTAACCCTAACCCTAAAACTGTCCTAGCGCTGATGCTAACCCTTACCATAACCCTAACACTATCCTAGTTCTGATGCTAACCCTAACCCTAACACTATGCTAAGGCTGATGCTAACCCTTACCCTAAAGCTATCCTAGGGCTGATTCTAACCCTAACCCTAACACTGACACTATCCTAAGGCTGCTGCTAACCCTAACACTATCCTAGGCCTGATGCTAACCCTAACCCTAACCCTAACACTATCCTAGTTCTGATGCTAACCCTAACCCTAACACTATCCTAGGGCTGATGCTAACCCTAAAACTAACCCTAACACTATCCTAGGGCTGATGCTATCCCTAACACTAACACTATCCTAGGGCTGATGCTAACCCTAACCCTAACCCTAACACTATCATAGGACTGATGCTAACCATAACCCTAACACTATCCTAGGGCTGATGCTAACCCTAAACCTAACACTAACACTATCCTAGGGCTGATGCTAACCCTAACCCTAAACCTAACACTATCCTAGGGCTGATGCTAAACCTAACCCTAACCCTAACACTATCCTAGGGCTGATGCTAACCCTAACCCTAACACTATCCTAGGGCTGATGCGAACCCTAACCCTAACCCTAAAACTGTCCTACATCTAATGCTAACCCTAACCCTAGCACTATCCTAGGGCTGATGCTAACCCTAACCCTAACCCAAACACTATCCTAGGGCTGATGCTAACCATCAACCTAACACTATCCTAGGTCTCATGGTAACACTAACCCTAGCCCTAACACTATCCTAGGGCTGATGCTAACCCTAACCCTAACACTATCCTAGGGCTGATGCTTACCCTAACCCTAACCCAACATTGTCCTAGGGCTGAGGTTAACCCTAACCCTAACACCATCCTAGGGCTGATGCTAACCCTAACCCTAACCCTAACACTATCCTAGGGCTGATGCTAACCCTAACCCTAACCCTATCACTATCCTAAGGCTGATGCTAACCCTAACCCTAACACTACCCTAGGCTGATGCTAACCCTAACCCTAACCCTAACACTATCCTAGGGCTGATGCTAACCCTAACCCTAACACTATCCTAAGGCTGATGCTAACCCTAACCCTAACACTATCCTAGGGCTGATGCTAACCCTAACCCTACCCCTAACACTATCCTACTGCTGATGCTAACCCTAACCCTAACACTAACACTATCCTAGGGCTAATGCTAACCCTAACCCTAACACTATCCTAGGGCTGATGCTAACCCTAACCCTAACCCTAACACTATGTTAGGGCTGATGCTAACCCTAACCCTAACCCTAACACTATCCTTGGTCTGATGCAAACCCTAACACTAACACTATCCTAGGGCTGAGACTAACCCTAACCCTTACCCTAACACTGTCCTAGGGCTGATGCTAACCGTAACCCTAACCTTAACACTATCCTAGGGCTGATGCTAACCCTAACCCTAACCAGAACACTATCCTAGCGCTGATGCTAATCCTAACCCTAACACTATCCCAGGCCTGATGCTAACCCAAACCCTAACCCTAACACTATCCTAGTGCTGATGCTAATCATAACCCTAACACTATCCTAGGTCTGATGATAACACTAACCCTAACCCTAACACTAACCTAGGGCTGATGCTGACCCTAACCCTAACACTATCCTAGGGCTGATGCTAACCCTAACCCTAACACTATCCTAGGGCTAATGCTAACCCTAACCCTAAACCTAACACTATCCTAGGGCTGATGCTAAACCTAGCCCTAACCCTAACACTATTCTAGGGCTGATGCTAACCCGAACCCTAACACTATCCTAGGGCTGATGCGAACCCTAACCCTAACCCTAAAACTGTCCTAGGTCTGATGCTAACCCTAACCCTAACACTATCCTAGGACTGATGCTAACCCTAACCCTAACCCAAAGACTATCCTAGGGCTGATGCTAACCAACAACCTAACACTATCCTAGGTCTCATGGTAACACTAACCCTAGCCCTAACACTATCCTAGGGCTGATGCTAACCCTAACCCTAACACTATCCTAGGGCTGATGCTAACCCTAACCGTAACCCAACATTGTCCTAGGGCTGAGGTTAACCCTAACCCTAACACTATCCTAGGGCTGATGCTAACCCTAACCCTAACAATAACACTATCCTAGGGCTGATGCTAACCCTAACCCTAACCCTATCACTATCCTAAGGCTGATGCTAACCCTAACCCTAACTCAAACACTACCCTAGGGCTTATGGTAACCATAACCCTAACACTATCCTAGGTCTGATGCTAACACTAACTCTAACCCTAACACTCTCCTAGGGCTGATGCTAACCCTAAACCTAACACTATCCTAGGGCTGAGGCTAACCCTAACCCTAACCCTAACACTATCCAAGGGCTGATGCTAACCCTAACCCTAACACTATCCCAGGGCTGATGCTAACCGTAACCCTAACCGTAACACTATCCTAGGGATGATGCTAACCCTAACTCTAACCCTAACACTATCCTAGGGCTGATGCTAACCCTAACCCTAACCCTAACACTATCCTAGGGCTGATGCTAACCCTAACCCTAACCCAAACACTATCCTAGGGCTGATGCTAATCATAACCCTAACACTATCCTAGGTCTGATGCTAACACTGACCCTAACCCTAACACTATCCTAGGGCTGATGCTAACCCTAACCCTAACACTATCCTAGGGCTGATGCTAACCCTAACCCTAACAGTAACACTATCGAAGGGCTGATGCTAACCCTAACCCTAACACTATCCTAGGGCTGATGCTAACCGTAACCCTAACCCAAACACTATCCTAGGGCTGATGCTAATCATAACCCTAACACTATCCTAGGCCTGATGCTAACATTAACCCTAACCCTAACACTATCCTAGGGCTGATGCTAACCCTAACCGAACCCTAACACTATAATAGGGCTGATGCTGAACCTAACCCAAACCCTAACACTATCCTAGGGCTGATGCTAACCCTAAACCTAACACTATCCTAGGGCTGATGCGAACCCTAACCCTAACCCTAAAACTGTCCTAGGTCTGATGCCAACCCTAACCCTAACACTATCCTAGGGCTGATGCTAACCCTAACCCTAACCCAAACACTATCCTAGGGCTGATGCTAACCATGAACCTAACAGTATCCTAGGTCTCATGCTAACACTAACCCTAGCCCTAACACTATCCTAGGGCTGATGCTAACCCTAACCCTAACACTATCCTAGGGCTGATGCTAACTCTAACCCTAACACTATCCTAGGCCTGATGCTAACCCTAACCCTAGCACTATCCTAGGGCTGATGCTAACCCTAACCCTAACTCAAACACTATCCTAGGGCTTATGCTAACCATAACCCTAACACTATCCTAGGTCTGATGCTAACACTAACCCTAACCCTAACACTATCCTAGGGGTGATGCTAACCTTAAACCTAACACTATCCTAGGGCTGATGCTAACCGTATCCCTAACACTATCCCAGGGCTGATGCTAACCGTAACCCTAACCCTAACACTATCCTAGGGCTGATGCTAACCCTAACCCTAACCCTAACACTATCCTAGGGCTGATGGTAATCTAACCCTAACCCTAACACTATCCTAGGGCTAATGCTAACCCTAACCCTAACCCTAACACTATCCTAGGGCTGATGCTAACCCTAACCCTAACCCTAACACTATCCTAGGGCTGATGCTAACCCTAACCCTAACCCTAAAACTGTCCTAGCGCTGATGCTAACCCTTACCATAACCCTAACACTATCCTAGTTCTGATGCTAAACCTAACCCTAACACTATGCTAAGGCTGATGCTAACCCTTACCCTAAAGCTATCCTAGGGCTGATTCTAACCCTAACCCTAACACTAACACTATCCTAAGGCTGCTGCTAACCCTAACACTATCCTAGGCCTGATGCTAACCCTAACCCTAACCCTAACACTATCCTAGTTCTGATGCTAACCCTAACCCTAACACTATCCTAGGGCTGATGCTAACCCTAAAACTAACCCTAACACTATCCTAGGGCTGATGCTATCCCTAACACTAACACTATCCTAGGGCTGATGCTAACCCTAACCCTAACCCTAACACTATCATAGGACTGATGCTAACCATAACCCTAACACTATCCTAGGGCTGATGCTAACCCTAAACCTAACACTAACACTATCCTAGGGCTGATGCTAACCCTAAACCTAACACTATCCTAGGCCTGATGCTAACCCTAACCCTAGCACTATCCTAGGGCTGATGCTAACCCTAACCCTAACTCAAACACTATCCTAGGGCTGATGCTAACCATAACCCTAACACTATCCTAGGGCTAATGCTAACCCTAACTCTAACCCTAACACTATCGTTGGTCTGATGCAAACCCTAACACTAACACTATCCTAGGGCTGAGACTAACCCTAACCCTTACCCTAACACTATCCTAGGGCTGATGGTAACCGTAACCCTAACCTTAACACTATCCTAGGGCTGATGCTAACCCTAACCCTAACCCTAACACTATCCTAGCGCTGATGCTAATCCTAACCCTAACACTATCCCAGGCCTGATGTTAACCCAAACCCTAACCCTAACACTATCCTAGGGCTGATGCTAACCGTAACCCTAACCTTAACACTATCCTAGGGCTGATGCTAACCCTAACCCTAGCACTATCCTAGGGCTGATGCTAACCCTAAACCTAACTCAAACACTATCCTAGGGCTTATGCTAACCATAACGCTAACACTATCCTAGGTCTGATGCTAACACTAACCCTAACCCTAACACTATCCTAGGGCTGATGCTAACCCTAACCCTAACACTATCCTAGGGCTGATGCTAACCCTAACCCTAACAGTAACACTATCGAAGGGCTGATGCTAACCCTAACCCTAACACTATCCTAGGGCTGATGCTAACCGTAACCCTAACCCTAACACTATCCTAGGGCTGATGCTAACCCTAACCCTAACCCTAACACTATCCTAGGGCTGATGCTAACCCTAACGCTAACCCTAACACTATCCTAGGGCTGATGCTATCCCTAACCCTAACCCAAACACTATCCTAGGGCTGATGCTAATCATAACCCTAACACTATCCTAGGCCTGATGCTAACATTAACCCTAACCCTAACACTATTCTAGGGCTGATGCTAACACAAACCGAACCCTAACACTATAATAGGGCTGATGCTAAACCTAACCCTAACCCTAACACTATCCTAGGGCTGATGCTAACCCTAACCCTAACACTATCGTAGGGCTGATGCGAACCCTAACCCTAACCCTAAAACTGTCCTAGGTCTGATGCTAACCCTAGCCCTAACACTATCCTAGGGCTGATGCTAACCCTAACCCTAACACTATCCTAGGGCTGATGCTAACACTAACCCTAACACTATCCTAGGCCTGATGCTAACCCTAACCCTAGCACTATCCTAGGGCTGATGCTAACCCTAACCCTAACTCAAACACTATCCTAGGGCTTATGCTAACCATAACCCTAACACTATCCTAGGTCTGATGCTAACACTAACCCTAACCCTAACACTATCCTAGGGGTGATGCTAACCCTAAACCTGACACTATCCTAGGGCTGATGCTAACCCTAACCCTAACCCTAACACTATCCTAGGGCTGATGCTAACCCTAACCCTAACCCTAAAACTGTCCTAGCGCTGATGCTAACCCTTACCATAACCCTAACACTATCCTACTTCTGATGCTAACCCTAACCCTAACACTATCCTAAGTCTGATGCTAACCCTTACCCTAAAACTATCCTAGGGCTGATGCTAACCCTAACCCTAACACTAGCACTATCCTAAGGCTGCTGCTAACCCTAACACTATCCTAGGCCTGATGCTAACCCTAACCCTAACCCTGACACTATCCTAGTTCTGATGCTAACCCTAACCCTAACACTATCCTAGGGCTGATGCTAACCCTAAAACTAACCCTAACACTATCCTAGGGCTGATGCTATCCCTAACACTAACACTATCCTAGGGCTGATGCTAACCGTAACCCTAACCCTAACACTATCATAGGACTGATGCTAACCATAACCCTAACACTATCCTAGGGCTGATGCTAACCCTAACCCTAACACTAACACTATCCTAGGGCTGATGCTAACCCTAAACCTAACACTATCCTAGGCCTGATGCTAACCCTACCCCTAGCACTATCCTAGGGCTGATGCTAACCCTAACCCTAACTCAAACACTATCCTAGGGCTTATGCTAACCATAACCCTAACACTATCCTAGGGCTGATGCTAAGCCTAACCCTAACCCTGACACTATCCTAGGGCTGATGCTAACCCTAACCCTAACCCTAACACTATCCTAGGGCCTGAAGCTAAACCTAACCCTATCCCAAACACTATCCTAGGGCTGAAGCTAATCATAACCCTAACACTATCCCAGGTCTGATGCTAACACTAACCCTAACCCTAACACTATCCTAGGGCTGATGCTAACCCTAACACTAACACTATCCTAGGGCTGATGCTAAACCTAACCCTAACCCTAACACTATCCTAGGGCTGATGCTAACCCTAACCCTAACACTATCCTAGGGCTGATGCTAACCCTAACCCTAACACTATCCTAGGGCTGATGCTAACCGTAACCCTAACCCTAACACTATCCTAGGGATGATGCTAACCCTAACTCTAACCCTAACACTATCCTAGGGCTGATGCTAACCCTAACCCTAACCCAAACACTATCCTAGGGCTGATGCTAATCATAACCCTAACACTATCCTAGGTCTGATGCTAACACTAACCCTAACCCTAACACTATCCTAGGGCTGATGCTAACCCTAACCCTAACACTATCCTAGGGCTGATGCTAACCCTAACCCTAACAGTAACACTATCGAAGGGCTGATGCTAACCCTAACCCTAACACTATCCTAGGGCTGATGCTAACCGTAACCCTAACACAAACACTATCCTAGGGCTGATGCTAATCATAACCCTAACACTATCCTAGGCCTGATGCTAACATTAACCCTAACCCTAACACTATCCTAGGGCTGATGCTAACCCTAACCGAACCATAACACTATAATAGGGCTGATGCTAAACCTAACCCAAACCCTAACACTATCCTAGGGCTGATGCTAACCCTAAACCTAACACTATCCTAGGGCTGATGCGAACCCTAACCCTAACCCTAAAACTGTCCTAGGTCTGATGCTAACCCTAACACTAACACTATCCTAGGGCTGATGCTAACCCTAACCCTAACACAAACACTATCCTAGGGCTGATGCTAACCATGAACCTAACACTATCCTAGGTCTCATGCTAACACTAACCCTAGCCCTAACACTATCCTAGGGCTGATGCTAACCCTAACCCTAACACTATCCTAGGGCTGATGCTAACACTAACCCTAACACTATCCTAGGCCTGATGCTAACCCTAACCCTAGCACTATCCTAGGGCTGATGCTAACCCTAACCCTAACTCCAACACTATCCTAGGGCTTATGCTAACCATAACCCTAACACTATCCTAGGTCTGATGCTAACACTAACCCTAACCCTAACACTATCCTAGGGGTGATGCTAACCCTAAACCTAACACTATCCTAGGGCTGATGCTAACCGTATCCCTAACACTATCCTAGGGCTGATGCTAACCGTAACCCTAACCCTAACACTATCCTAGGGCTGATGCTAACCCTAACCCTAACCCTAACACTATCCTAGGGCTGATGCTAACCCTAACCCTAACCCTAACACTATCCTAGGGCTGATGCTAACCCTAACCCTAACCCTAACACTATCCTAGGGCTGATGCTAACCCTAACCCTAACCCTAAAACTGTCCTAGCGCTGATGCTAACCCTTACCATAACCCTAACACTATCCTAGTTCTGATGCTAACCCTAACCCTAACACTATGCTAAGGCTGATGCTAACCCTTACCCTAAAACTATCCTAGGGCTGATGCTAACCCTAACCCTAACACTAACACTATCCTAAGACTGCTGCTAACCCTAACTCTATCCTAGGCCTGATGCTAACCCTAACCCTAACACTAACACTATCCTAGTTCTGATGCTAACCCTAACCCTAACACTATCCTAGGCCTGATGCTAACCCTAAAACTAACCCTAACACTATCCTAGGGCTGATGCTATCCCTAACACTAACACTATCCTAGGGCTGATGCTAACCCTAACCCTAACCCTTACACTATCATAGGACTGATGCTAACCATAACCCTAACACTATCCTAGGGCTGATGCTAACCCTAACCCTAACACTAACACTATCCTAGGGCTGATGCTAACCCTAAACCTAACACTATCCTAGGCCTGATGCTAACCCTAACCCTAGCACTATCCAAGGGCTGATGCTAACCCTAACCCTAACTCAAACACTATCCTAGGGCTGATGCTAACCATAACCCTAACACTATCCTAGGGCTGATGCTCACCCTAACTCTAACCCTAACACTATCGTTGGTCTGATGCAAACCCTAACACTAACACTATCCTAGGGCTGAGACTAACCCTAACCCTTACCCTAACACTATCCTAGGGCTGATGGTAACCGTAACCCTAAACTTAACACTATCCTAGGGCTGATGCTAACCCTAACCCTAACCCTAACACTATCCTAGCGCTGATGCTAATCCTAACCCTAACACTATCCCAGGCCTGATGTTAACCCAAACCCTAACCCTAACACTATCCTAGGGCTGATGCTAACCGTAACCCTAACCTTAACACTATCCTAGGGCTGATGCTAACCCTAACCCTAGCACTATCCTAGGGCTGATGCTAACCCTAAACCTAACTCAAACACTATCCTAGGGCTTATGCTAACCATAACCCTAACACTATCCTAGGTCTGATGCTAACACTAACCCTAACCCTAACACTATCCTAGGGCTGATGCTAACCCTAACCCTAACACTATCCTAGGGCTGATGCTAACCCTAACCCTAACAGTAACACTATCGAAGGGCTGATACTAACCCTAACCCTAACACTATCCTAGGGCTGATGCTAAGCGTAACCCTAACCCTAACACTATCCTAGGGCTGATGCTAACCCTAACCCTAACCCTAACACTATCCTAGGGCTGATGCTAACCCTAACCCTAACCCTAAAACTGTCCTAGCGCTGATGCTAACCCTTACCATAACCCTAACACTATCCTAGTTCTGATGCTAACCCTAACCCTAACACTATGCTAAGGCTGATGCTAACCCTTACCCTAAAACTATCCTAGGGCTGATGCTAACCCTAACCCTAACACTAACACTATCCTAAGACTGCTGCTAACCCTAACTCTATCCTAGGCCTGATGCTAACCCTAACCCTAACCCTAACACTATCCTAGTTCTGATGCTAACCCTAACCCTAACACTATCCTAGGCCTGATGCTAACCCTAAAACTAACCCTAACACTATCCTAGGGCTGATGCTATCCCTAACACTAACACTATCCTAGGGCTGATGCTAACCCTAACCCTAACCCTTACACTATCATAGGACTGATGCTAACCATAACCCTAACACTATCCTAGGGCTGATGCTAACCCTAACCCTAACACTAACACTATCCTAGGGCTGATGCTAACCCTAAACCTAACACTATCCTAGGCCTGATGCTAACCCTAACCCTAGCACTATCCAAGGGCTGATGCTAACCCTAACCCTAACTCAAACACTATCCTAGGGCTGATGCTAACCATAACCCTAACACTATCCTAGGGCTGATGCTCACCCTAACTCTAACCCTAACACTATCGTTGGTCTGATGCAAACCCTAACACTAACACTATCCTAGGGCTGAGACTAACCCTAACCCTTACCCTAACACTATCCTAGGGCTGATGGTAACCGTAACCCTAAACTTAACACTATCCTAGGGCTGATGCTAACCCTAACCCTAACCCTATCACTATCCTAGCGCTGATGCTAATCCTAACCCTAACACTATCCCAGGCCTGATGTTAACCCAAACCCTAACCCTAACACTATCCTAGGGCTGATGCTAACCGTAACCCTAACCTTAACACTATCCTAGGGCTGATGCTAACCCTAACCCTAGCACTATCCTAGGGCTGATGCTAACCCTAAACCTAACTCAAACACTATCCTAGGGCTTATGCTAACCATAACCCTAACACTATCCTAGGTCTGATGCTAACACTAACCCTAACCCTAACACTATCCTAGGGCTGATGCTAACCCTAACCCTAACACTATCCTAGGGCTGATGCTAACCCTAACCCTAACAGTAACACTATCGAAGGGCTGATACTAACCCTAACCCTAACACTATCCTAGGGCTGATGCTAACCGTAACCCTAACCCTAACACTATCCTAGGGCTGATGCTAACCCTAACCCTAACCCTAACACTATCCTAGGGCTGATGCTAACCCTAACGCTAACCCTAACACTATCCTAGGGCTCATGCTATCCCTAACCCTAACCCAAACACTATCCTAGGGCTGATGCTAATCATAACCCTAACACTATCCTAGGCCTGATGCTAACATTAACCCTAACCCTAACACTATTCTAGGGCTGATGCTAACACAAACCGAACCCTAACACTATAATAGGGCTGATGCTAAACCTCACCCTAACCCTAACACTATCCTAGGGCTGATGCTAACCCTAACCCTAACACTATCCTAGGGCTGATGCGAACCCTAACCCTAACCCTAAAACTGTCCTAGGTCTGATGCTAACCCTAGCCCTAACACTATCCTAGGGCTGATGCTAACCCTAACCCTAACACTATCCTAGGGCTGATGCTAACCCTAACCCTAACACTATCCTAGGCCTGATGCTAACCCTAACCCTAGCACTATCCTAGGGCTGATGCTAACCCTAACCCTAACTCAAACACTATCCTAGGGCTTATGCTAACCATAACCCTAACACTATCCTAGGTCTGATGCTAACACTAACCCTAACCCTAACACTATCCTAGGGGTGATGCTAACCCTAAACCTGACACTATCCTAGGGCTGATGCTAACCCTAACCCTAACCCTAACACTATCCTAGGGCTGATGCTAACCCTAACCCTAACCCTAAAACTGTCCTAGCGCTGATGCTAACCCTTACCATAACCCTAACACTATCCTACTTCTGATGCTAAGCCTAACCCTAACACTATCCTAAGTCTGATGCTAACCCTTACCCTAAAACTATCCTAGGGCTGATGCTAACCCTAACCCTAACACTAACACTATCCTAAGGCTGCTGCTAACCCTAACACTATCCTAGGCCTGATGCTAACCCTAACCCTAACCCTGACACTATCCTAGTTCTGATGCTAACCCTAACCCTAACACTATCCTAGGGCTGATGCTAACCCTAAAACTAACCCTAACACTATCCTAGGGCTGATGCTATCCCTAACACTAACACTATCCTAGGGCTGATGCTAACCGTAACCCTAACCCTAACACTATCATAGGACTGATGCTAACCATAACCCTAACACTATCCTAGGGCTGATGCTAACCCTAACCCTAACACTAACACTATCCTAGGGCTGATGCTAACCCTAAACCTAACACTATCCTAGGCCTGATGCTAACCCTACCCCTAGCACTATCCTAGGGCTGATGCTAACCCTAACCCTAACTCAAACACTATCCTAGGGCTTATGCTAACCATAACCCTAACACTATCCTAGGGCTGATGCTAAGCCTAACCCTAACCCTGACACTATCGTAGGGCTGATGCTAACCCTAACCCTAACCCTAACACTATCCTAGGGCCTGAAGCTAAACCTAACCCTAACCCAAACACTATCCTAGGGCTGAAGCTAATCATAACCCTAACACTATCCCAGGTCTGATGCTAACACTAACCCTAACCCTAACACTATCCTAGGGCTGATGCTAACCCTAACACTAACACTATCCTAGGGCTGATGCTAAACCTAACCCTAACCCTAACACTATCCTAGGGCTGATGCTAACCCTAACCCTAACACTATCCTAGGGCTGATGCTAACCCTAACCCTAACACTATCCTAGGGCTGATGCTAACCGTAACCCTAACCCTAACACTATCCTAGGGATGATGCTAACCCTAACTCTAACCCTAACACTATCCTAGGGCTGATGCTAACCCTAACCCTAACCCAAACACTATCCTAGGGCTGATGCTAATCATAACCCTAACACTATCCTAGGTCTGATGCTAACACTAACCCTAACCCTAACACTATCCTAGGGCTGATGCTAACCCTAACCCTAACACTATCCTAGGGCTGATGCTAACCCTAACCCTAACAGTAACACTATCGAAGGGCTGATGCTAACCCTAACCCTAACACTATCCTAGGGCTGATGCTAACCGTAACCCTAACACAAACACTATCCTAGGGCTGATGCTAATCATAACCCTAACACTATCCTAGGCCTGATGCTAACATTAACCCTAACCCTAACACTATCCTAGGGCTGATGCTAACCCTAACCGAACCCTAACACTATAATAGGGCTGATGCTAAACCTAACCCAAACCCTAACACTATCCTAGGGCTGATGCTAACCCTAAACCTAACACTATCCTAGGGCTGATGCGAACCCTAACCCTAACCCTAAAACTGTCCTAGGTCTGATGCTAACCCTAACACTAACACTATCCTAGGGCTGATGCTAACCCTAACCCTAACACAAACACTATCCTAGGGCTGATGCTAACCATGAACCTAACACTATCCTAGGTCTCATGCTAACACTAACCCTAGCCCTAACACTATCCTAGGGCTGATGCTAACCCTAACCGTAACACTATCCTAGGGCTGATGCTAACACTAACCCTAACACTATCCTAGGCCTGATGCTAACCCTAACCCTAGCACTATCCTAGGGCTGATGCTAACCCTAACCCTAACTCAAACACTATCCTAGGGCTTATGCTAACCATAACCCTAACACTATCCTAGGTCTGATGCTAACACTAACCCTAACCCTAACACTATCCTAGGGGTGATGCTAACCCTAAACCTAACACTATCCTAGGGCTGATGCTAACCGTATCCCTAACACTATCCTAGGGCTGATGCTAACCGTAACCCTAACCCTAACACTATCCTAGGGCTGATGCTAACCCTAACCCTAACCCTAACACTATCCTAGGGCTGATGCTAACCCTAACCCTAACCCTAACACTATCCTAGGGCTGATGCTAACCCTAACCCTAACCCTAACACTATCCTAGGGCTGATGCTAACCCTAACCCTAACCCTAAAACTGTCCTAGCGCTGATGCTAACCCTTACCATAACCCTAACACTATCCTAGTTCTGATGCTAACCCTAACCCTAACACTATGCTAAGGCTGATGCTAACCCTTACCCTAAAACTATCCTAGGGCTGATGCTAACCCTAACCCTAACACTAACACTATCCTAAGACTGCTGCTAACCCTAACTCTATCCTAGGCCTGATGCTAACCCTAACCCTAACCCTAACACTATCCTAGTTCTGATGCTAACCCTAACCCTAACACTATCCTAGGCCTGATGCTAACCCTAAAACTAACCCTGACACTATCCTAGGGCTGATGCTATCCCTAACACTAACACTATCCTAGGGCTGATGCTAACCCTAACCCTAACCCTTACACTATCATAGGACTGATGCTAACCATAACCCTAACACTATCCTAGGGCTGATGCTAACCCTAACCCTAACACTAACACTATCCTAGGGCTGATGCTAACCCTAAACCTAACACTATCCTAGGCCTGATGCTAACCCTAACCCTAGCACTATCCAAGGGCTGATGCTAACCCTAACCCTAACTCAAACACTATCCTAGGGCTGATGCTAACCATAACCCTAACACTATCCTAGGGCTGATGCTAACCCTAACTCTAACCCTAACACTATCGTTGGTCTGATGCAAACCCTAACACTAACACTATCCTAGGGCTGAGACTAACCCTAACCCTTACCCTAACACTATCCTAGGGCTGATGGTAACCGTAACCCTAAACTTAACACTATCCTAGGGCTGATGCTAACCCTAACCCTAACCCTAACACTATCCTAGCGCTGATGCTAATCCTAACCCTAACACTATCCCAGGCCTGATGTTAACCCAAACCCTAACCCTAACTCTATCCTAGGTCTGATGCTAACCGTAACCCTAACCTTAACACTATCCTAGGGCTGATGCTAACCCTAACCCTAGCACTATCCTAGGGCTGATGCTAACCCTAAACCTAACTCAAACACTATCCTAGGGCTGATGCTAACCATAACCCTAACACTATCCTAGGTCTGATGCTAACACTAACCCTAACCCTAACACTATCCTAGGGCTGATGCTAACCCTAACCCTAACACTGTCCTAGGGCTGATGCTAACCCTAACCCTAACAGTAACACTATCGAAGGGCTGATGCTAACCCTAACCCTAACACTATCCTAGGGCTGATGCTAACCGTAACCCTAACCCTAACACTATCCTAGGGCTGATGCTAACCCTAACCCTAACCCTAACACTATCCTAGGGCTGATGCTAACCCTAACGCTAACCCTAACACTATCCTAGGGCTGATGCTATCCCTAACCCTAACCCAAACACTATCCTAGGGCTGATGCTAATCATAACCCTAACACTATCCTAGGCCTGATGCTAACATTAACCCTAACCCTAACACTATTCTAGGGCTGATGCTAACACAAACCGAACCCTAACACTATAATAGGGCTGATGCTAAACCTAACCCTAACCCTAACACTATCCTAGGGCTGATGCTAACCCTAAACCTAACACTATCCTAGGGCTGATGCGAACCCTAACCCTAACCCTAAAACTGTCCTAGGTCTGATGCTAACCCTAGCCCTAACACTATCCTAGGGCTGATGCTAACCCTAACCCTAACACTATCCTAGGGCTGATGCTAACCCTAACCCTAACACTATCCTAGGCCTGATGCTAACCCTAACCCTAGCACTATCCTAGGGCTGAGCTAACCCTAACCCTAACTCAAACACTATCCTAGGGCTTATGCTAACCATAACCCTAACACTATCCTAGGTCTGATGCTAACACTAACCCTAACCCTAACACTATCCTAGGGGTGATGCTAACCCTAAACCTGACACTATCCTAGGGCTGATGCTAACCGTAACCCTAACACTATCCTAGGGCTGATGCTAACCGTAACCCTAACCCTAACACTATCCTAGGGCTGATGCTAACCCTAACCCTAACCCTAACACTATCCTAGGGATGATGCTAACCCTAACCCTAACCCTAACACTATCCTAGGGCTGATGCTAACCCTAACCCTAACCCTAACACTATCCTAGGGCTGATGCTAACACTAACCCTAACCCTAACACTATCCTAGGGCTGATGCTAACCCTAACCCTAACCCTAAAACTGTCCTAGCGCTGATGCTAACCCTTACCATAACCCTAACACTATCCTACTTCTGATGCTAACCCTAACCCTAACACTATCCTAAGTCTGATGCTAACCCTTACCCTAAAACTATCCTAGGGCTGATGCTAACCCTAACCCTAACACTAACACTATCCTAAGGCTGCTGCTAACCCTAACACTATCTTAGGCCTGATGCTAACCCTAACCCTAACCCTGACACTATCCTAGTTCTGATGCTAACCCTAACCCTAACACTATCCTAGGGCTGATGCTAACCCTAAAACTAACCCTAACACTATCCTAGGGCTGATGCTATCCCTAACACTAACACTATCCTAGGGCTGATGCTAACCGTAACCCTTACCCTAACACTATCATAGGACTGATGCTAACCATAACCCTAACACTATCCTAGGGCTGATGCTAAGCCTAACCCTAACACTAACACTATCCTAGGGCTGATGCTAACCCTAAACCTAACACTATCCTAGGCCTGATGCTAACCCTACCCCTAGCACTATCCTAGGGCTGATGCTAACCCTAACCCTAACTCAAACACTATCCTAGGGCTTATGCTAACCATAACCCTAACACTATCCTAGGGCTGATGCTAAGCCTAACCCTAACCCTGACACTATCCTAGGGCTGATGCTAACCCTAACCCTAACACTATCCTAGGGCTGATGCTAACCCTAACCCTAACACTATCCTAGGGCTGATGCTAACCGTAACCCTAACCCTAACACTATCCTAGGGATGATGCTAACCCTAACTCTAACCCTAACACTATCCTAGGGCTGATGCTAACCCTAACCATAACCCTAACACTATCCTAGGGCTGATGCTAACCCTAACCCTAACCCAAACACTATCCTAGGGCTGATGCTAATCATAACCCTAACACTATCCTAGGTCTGATGCTAACACTAACCCTAACCCTAACACTATCCTAGGGCTGATGCTAACCCTACCCCTAACACTATCCTGGGGCTGATGCTAACCCTATCCCTAACACTGTCCTAGGGCTAATGCTAACCCTAACCCTAAACCTAACACTATCCTAGGGCTGATGCTAAACCTAACCCTAACCCTAACACTATCCTAGGGCTGATGCTAACCCTAACCCTAACACTATCCTAGGGCTGATGCGAACCCTAACCCTAACCCTAAAACTGTCCTAGATCTGATGCTAACCCTAACCCTAGCACTATCCTAGGGCTGATGCTAACCCTAACCCTAACCCAAACACTATCCTAGGGATGATGCTAACCATCAACCTAACACTATCCTAGGTCTCATGGTAACACTAACCCTAGCCCTAACACTATCCTAGGGCTGATGCTACCCTAACCCTAACACTATCCTAGGGCTGATGCTAACCCTAACCCTAACCCAACATTGTCCTAGGGCTGAGGTTAACCCTAACCCTAACACTATCCTAGGGCTGATGCTAACCCTAATCCTAACCCTAACACTATCCTAGGGCTGATGCTAACCCTAACCCTAACCCTATCACTATCCTAAGGCTGATGCTAACCCTAACCCTAACACTACCCTAGGCTGATGCTAACCCTAACCCTAACCCTAACACTATCCTAGGGCTGATGCTAACCCTAACCCTAACACTATCCTAAGGCTGATGCTAACCCTAACCCTAACACTATCCTAGGGCTGATGCTAACCCTAACCCTACCCCTAACACTATCCTAGGGCTGATGCTAACCCTAACCCTAACCCTAACACTATCCTAGGGCTGATGCTAACCGTAACCCTAACCCTAACACTATCCTAGGGATGATGCTAACCCTAACTCTAACCCTAACACTATCCTAGGGCTGATGCTAACCCTAACCCTAACCCTAACACTATCCTAGTGCTGATGCTAACCCTAACCCTAACACTATCCTAGGCCTGATGATAACCCTAACACTAACCGCAACACTATCCAAGGGCTGATGCTAATTCTAACACTAACACTATCCTAAGGCTGATGCTAACCCTAACCCTAACCCTAACACTCTCCTAGAGCTGATGCTAACCCTAACCCTAACACTATCCTAGGCCTGATGATAACCCTAACCCTAACCCTAACACTATCCTAGGGCTGATGCTAACCCTAACCCTAACACTATCCTAGGGCTGATGCTAACCCTAACCCTCACCGTAACACTATCCTAGGGCTGATGCTAACCCTAACCCTAACCCTAACACTGTCCTAGCGCTGATGCTAACCCTTACCATAACCCTAACACTATCCTACTTCTGATGCTAACCCTAACCCTAACACTATCCTAAGTCTGATGCTAACCCTTACCCTAAAACTATCCTAGGGCTGATGCTAACCCTAACCCTAACACTAACACTATCCTAAGGCTGCTGCTAACCCTAACACTATCCTAGGCCTGATGCTAACCCTAACCCTAACCCTAACACTATCCTAGTTCTGATGCTAACCCTAACCCTAACACTATCCTAGGGCTGATGCTAACCCTAAAACTAACCCTAACACTATCCTAGGGCTGATGCTATCCCTAACACTAACACTATCCTAGGGCTGATGCTAACCGTAACCCTAACCCTAACACTATCATAGGACTGATGCTAACCATAACCCTAACACTATCCTAGGGCTGATGCTAACCCTAACCCTAACCCTAAAACTGTCCTAGCGCTGATGCTAACCCTAAGCCTAACACTATCCTAGGCCTGATGCTAACCCTACCCCTAGCACTATCCTAGGGCTGATGCTAACCCTAACCCTAACTCAAACACTATCCTAGGGCTTATGCTAACCATAACCCTAACACTATCCTAGGGCTGATGCTAAGCCTAACCCTAACCCTGACACTATCCTAGGGCTGATGCTAACCCTAACCCTAACACTATCCTAGGGCTGATGCTAACCCTAACCCTAACACTATCCTAGGGCTGATGCTAACCGTAACCCTAACCCTAACACTATCCTAGGGATGATGCTAACCCTAACTCTAACCCTAACACTATCCTAGGGCTGATGCTAACCCTAACCATAACCCTAACACTATCCTAGGGCTGATGCTAACCCTAACCCTAACCCAAACACTATCCTAGGGCTGATGCTAATCATAACCCTAACACTATGCTAGGTCTGATGCTAACACTAACCCTAACCCTAACACTATCCTAGGGCTGATGCTAACCCTACCCCTAACACTATCCTGGGGCTGATGCTAACCCTATCCCTAACACTATCCTAGGGCTAATGCTATCCCTAACCCTAAACCTAACACTATCCTAGGGCTGATGCTAAACCTAACCCTAACCCTAACACTATCCTAGGGCTGATGCTAACCCTAACCCTAACACTATCCTAGGGCTGATGCGAACCGTAACCCTAACCCTAAAACTGTCCTAGATCTGATGCTAACCCTAACCCTAGCACTATCCTAGGGCTGATGCTAACCCTAACCCTAACCCAAACACTATCCTAGGGATGATGCTAACCATCAACCTAACACTATCCTAGGTCTCATGGTAACACTAACCCTAGCCCTAACACTATCCTAGGGCTGATGCTACCCTAACCCTAACACTATCCTAGGGCTGATGCTAACCCTAACCCTAACCCAACATTGTCCTAGGGCTGAGGTTAACCCTAACCCTAACACTATCCTAGGGCTGATGCTAACCCTAACCCTAACCCTAACACTATCCTAGGGCTGATGCTAACCCAAACCCTAACCCTATCACTATCCTAAGGCTGATGCTAACCCTAACCCTAACACTACCCTAGGCTGATGCTAACCCTAACCCTAACCCTAACACTATCCTAGGGCTGATGCTAACCCTAACCCTAACACTATCCTAAGGCTGATGCTAACCCTAAACCTAACACTATCCTAGGGCTGATGCTAACCCTAACCCTACCCCTAACACTATCCTAGGGCTGATGCTAACCCTAACCCTAACCCTAACACTATCCTAGGGCTCATGCTAACCGTAACCCTAACCCTAACACTATCCTAGGGATGATGCTAACCCTAACTCTAACCCTAACACTATCCTAGGGCTGATGCTAACCCTAACCCTAACCCTAACACTATCCTAGTGCTGATGCTAACCCTAACCCTAACACTATCCTAGGCCTGATGATAACCCTAACACTAACCGCAACACTATCCAAGGGCTGATGCTAATTCTAACACTAACACTATCCTAAGGCTGATGCTAACCCTAACCCTAACCCTAACACTCTCCTAGAGCTGATGCTAACCCTAACCCTAACACTATCCTAGGCCTGATGATAACCCTAACCCTAACCCTAACACTATCCTAGGGCTGATGCTAACCCTAACCCTAACACTATCCTAGGGCTGATGCTAACCCTAACCCTCACCGTAACACTATCCTAGGGCTGATGCTAACCCTAACCCTAACCCTAACACTATCCTAGCGCTGATGCTAATCCTAACCCTAACACTATCCTAGGCCTGATGATAACCCTAACCCTAACACTAACACTATCCTAGGGCTGATGCTAACCGTAACCCTAACCCTAACACTATCCTAAGGCTGATGCTAACCCTAACCATAACCCTAACACTATCCTAGTTCTGATGCTAACCCTAACCCTAACACTATCCTAAGGCTGATGCTAATCCTAACCCTAACCCTAAAACTGTCCTAGCGCTGATGCTAACCCTAACCATAACCCTAACGCTATCGTAGTTCTGATGCTAACCCTAACCCTAACACTATCCTAAGGCTGATGCTAACCCTTACCCTAAAACTATCCTAGGGCTGATGCTAACCCTAACCCTAACACTAACACTATCCTAAGGCTGCAGCTAACCCTAACACTATCCTAGGCCTGGTGCTAACCCTAGCCCTAACCCTAAAACCATCCTAGTTCTGATGCTAACCCTAACCCTAACACTATCCTAGGGCTGATGCTAACCCTAAAACTAACCCTAACACTATCCTAGTGCTGATGCTATCCCTAACACTAACACTATCCTAGGGCTGATGCTAACCCTAACCCTAAACCTAACACTGTCATAGGACTGATGCTAACCATAACCCTAACACTATCCTAGGGCGGATGCTAAAGCTAATCCTATCCCTAACACTATCCTAGGGCTGATGCTAACCCTCACCCTAACACTATCCTAGGGCTGATGCTAACCCTAACCCTAACACTATCCTAGGCCTGATGCTAACCCTAACCCTAGCACTATCCTAGGGCTGATGCTAACCCTAACCCTAACTCAAACACTATCCTAGGGCTTATGCTAACCATAACCCTAACACTATCCTAGGGCTGATGCTAACCCTAACCCTAACCCTAACACTATCCTAGGGCTGATGCTAACCCTAACCCTAACCCTAACATTATCCTAGCGCTGATGCTAACCCTAACCCTAACCCAAACACTATCCTAGGGCTGATGCTAATCATAACCCTAACACTATCAGAGGTCTGATGCTAACACTAACCCTAACCCTAACACTATCCTAGGGATGATGCTAACCCTAACCCTAACACTATCCTAGGCCTGATGATAACTCTAACCCTAACACAAACACTACCCTAGGGCTGATGCTAACCATCACCCTAACACTATCCTAGGTCTGATGCTAACACTAACCCTAGCCCTAACACTATCCTAGGGCTGATGCTAACCCTAACCCTAACACCATCCTAGGGCTGATGCTAACCCTAACCCTAACCCAACATTGTCCTAGGGCTGAGGTTAACCCTAACCCTAACACTATCCTATGGCTGATGCTAACCCTAACCCTAACCCTAACACTCTCCTAGGGCTGATGCTAACCCTAACCCTAACACTATCCTAGGGCTGATGCTAACCCTAACCTTAACCGTAACACTATCCTAGGGCTGATGCTAACCCTAACCCTAACACTATCCTAGGGCTGATGCTAACCCTAACCCTAACCCTAACACTGCCGTAAGGCTAATGCTAACCCTAAACCTAACACTATCCTAGGCCTGATGCTAACCCTAACACTAACCCTAACACTATCCTAGGGCTGATGCTAACCCTAACCCTAACACTCTCCTAAGGCTGATGCTAAACCTAACCCTAACACTATCCTAGGGCTGATGCTAACCCTAACCCTAACCCTAACACTATGGTAGGGCTGATGCGAACTCTAACCCTAACACTATCCTAGGGCTGATGCTAACCCTAACCCTACCCCAAACACTATCCTAGGGCTGATGCTAACCCTAACCCTAACACTAACACTATCCTAGGGCTGATGTTAACCCTAACCCGAACACTATCCTAGGGCTGATGCTAACCCTAACCCTAACCCTAACACTATCCTAGGGCTGATGCTAACCCTAACCCTAACACTATCCTAGGCCTGATGATAACCGTAACCCTAACCGTAACACTATCCAAGGGCTGATGCTAACCCTAACCCTAACACTATCCTAGGGCTGATGCTAACCCTAACCCTAACCCAACATTGTCCTAAGGCTGAGGTTAACACTAACCCTAACACTATCCTAGGCCTGATGCTAACCCTAACCCTAGCACTATCCTAGGGTGATGCTAACCCTAACCCTAACTCAAACACTATCCTAAGGCTTAAGCTAACCATAACCCTAACACTATCCTAGGTCTGATGCTAACACTAACCCTAACCCTAACACTATCCCAGGGCTGATGCTAACCCTAACCCTAACACTATCCTAGGGCTGATGCTAACCCTAACCCTAACCCTAACACTATCCAAGGGCTGATGCTAACCCTAACCCTAACACTATCCTAGGGCTGATGCTAACCGTAATCCTAACCCTAACACTACCCTAGGGCTGATCCTAACCCTAACCCTAACCCTAACACTATCCTAGGGCTGATGCTAACCCTAACCCTAACACTAACACTATCCTAGGGCTGATGCTAACCCTAACCCTAACCCAAACACTATCCTAGGACTGATGCTAATCATAACCCTAACACTATCATAGGTCTGATGCTAACACAAACCCTAACACTAACACTATCCTAGGGCTGATGCTAACCCTAACCCTAACACTATCCTAGGCCTGATGATAACTCTAACCCTAACCCAAACACTACCCTAGGGCTGATGCTAACCATCACCATAACACTATCCTAGGTCTGATGCTAACACTAACCCTAGCCCTATCACTATTCTAGGGCTGATGCTAACCCTAACCCTAACACTATCCTAGGGCTGATGCTAACCCTAACCCTAACCCAACATTGTCCTAGGGCTGAGGTTAACCCTAACCCTAACACTATCCTATGGCTGATGCTAACCCTAACCCTAACCCTAACACTATCCTAGGGCTGATGCTAACCCTAACCCTAACACTATCCTAGGGCTGATGCTAACCCTAACCCTAACCGTAACACTATCCTAGGGCTGATGGTAACCCTAACCCTAACACTATCCTAGGGCTGATGCTAACCCTAACCCTAACCCTAACACTGCCGTAAGGCTAATGCTAACCCTAAACCTAACACTATCCTAGGCCTGATGCTAACCCTAAGACTAACCCTAACACTATCCTAGGGCTGATGCTAACCCTAACCCTAACACTCTCCTAAGCCTGATGCTAAACCTAACCCTAACACTATCCTAGGCCTGATGATAACCCTAACCCTAACTGTAACACTATCCAAGGGCTGATGCTAACCCTAACCCTAACACTATCCTAGGGCTGATGTTAACCGTAACCCTAACCCTAACACTATACTAGGGCTGATGCTAACCCTAACCCTAACCCTAACACTATCCAAGGGCTGATGATAACCCTAACCCTAACAATATCCTAGGGCTGAAGCTAACCCTAACCCTAACCCTAACACTATCCTAGGGCTGATGCTAACCCTAACCCTAACACTATCCTAGGCCTGATGATAACCCTAACCCTAACCTTAACACTATCCAAGGGCTGATGATAACCCTAACCCTGACACTATCCAAGGTGGATGCTAACCGTAACCGTAAACATAACACTATCCTAGGGCTGATGCTAATCCTAACCCTAACACTAACACTATCCTAGGGCTGATGCTAACCCTAACAATAACACTATCCTATTGCTGATGCTAACCCTAACCCTAACCCTAACACTATCCTAGTCCTGATGCTAACCCTAACCCTAACACTATCCTAGGCCTGATGATAACCCTAACCCTAACCGTAATACTATCCAAGGGTTGATGCTAATCCTAACCCTAACACTATACTAAGGCTGATGCTAACCCTAACCTTAACACTATGCTAGGGCTGATGCTAACCCTAACCCTAACCCTAACACTATCCAACGGCTGATGTTAACCCTAACCCTAACCCTAACACTATCGTAGCGCTGATGCTAATCCTAACACTAACACTATCCTAGGCCTGATGATAACCCTAACCCTAACACTAACACTATCCTAAGGCTGAGGCTAACCGTAACCCTAACCTTAACACTATCCTAGGGCTGATGCTAACCCTAACCCTAACACTATCCTAAGGCTGATGCTAACCCTAACCCTAACCCTAAAACTGTCCTAGCGCTGATGCTAACCCTAACCATAACCCTAACACTATCCTAGTTCTGATGCTAACCCTAACCCTAACACTGTCCTAAGGCTGATGCTAACCCTTACCCTAAAACTATCCTAGGGCTGACGCTAACCCTAACCCTAACACTAACACTATCCTAAGGCTGCTGCTAACCCTAACACTATCCTAGGCCTGATGCTAACCCTAACGCTAACACTATCCTAGGGCTGATGCTAACCCTAAAACTAAGGCTAACACTATCCTAGGGCTGATGCTATCCCTAACACTAACACTATCCTAGGGCTGATGCTAACCCTAACCCTAACCCTAACACTATCATAGGACTGATGCTAACCATAACCCTAACACTATCCTAGGGCAGATGCTAACGCTAAACCTAACCCTAACACTATCCTAGGGCGGATGCTAACCCTAACCCTAACACTATCCTAGGGCTGATGCTAACCCTAACCCTAACCCTAACACTCTCCTAGGGCTGATGCTAACCCTAACCCTAACACTATCCTAGGCCTGATGCTAACCCTAACCCTAGCACTATCCTAGGGCTGATGATATCCCTAACCCTAACTCAAACACTATCCTAGGGCTTATGCTAACCATAACCCTAACACTATCCTAGGGCTGATGCTAACCCTAACGCTAACCCTAACACAAACCTAGGGCTGATGCTAACCCTAACCCCAACCCTAACGCTATCCTAGGGCTGATGCTAAATCTAACCCTAACGCAAGCACTATCCTAGGGCTGATGCTAATCATAACCCTAACACTATCCCAGGTCTGATGCTAACACTAACCCTAACCCTAACACTATCCTAGGGCTGATGCTAACCCTAACCCTAACACTATTATAGGGCTGATGCTAAACCTAACCATAACACTATCCTAGGCCTGATGCTAACCCTAACCCTAGTACTATCCTAGGGCTGATGCTAACCCTAACCCTAACTCAAACACTATCCTATGGCTTACGGTAACCATAACCCTAACACTATCCTAGGTTTGATGCTAACACTAACCCTAACCCTAAAACTATCCTAGTTCTGCTGCTAACCCTAACCCTAACACTATCCTAGGGCTGATGCTAACCCTAACCCTAACCCTAACACTATCCAAGGACTGATGCTAACCCTAACCCTAACACTATTCTAGGGCTGATGCTAACCGTAACCCTAACCCTAACACTATCCTAGGGCTGATGCTAACCCTACCCCTAACCCTAACACTATCCTAGGGCTGATGCTAACCCTAACCCTAACCCAAACACTATCCTAGGGCTGATGCTAATCATAACCTTAACACTATCCTAGGTCTGATGCTAACACTAACCCTAACCCTAACACTATCCTAGGGCTGATGCTAACCCTAACTCTAACACTATGCTAGGGCTGATGCTAACCCTAACCCTAACCCAAACACTACCCTAGGGCTGATGCTAACCATCACCCTAACACTATCCTAGGTCTGATGCTAACACTAACCCTAGCCCTAACACTATCCTAGGGCTGATGCTAACCCTAACACTAACACTATCCTAGCGCCGATGCTAACCCTAACCCTAACCCAACATTGTCCTAGGGCTGAGGTTAACCCTAACCCTAACACTATCCTAGGGCTGATGCTAACCCTAACCCTAACACTATCCTAAGGCTGATGCTAACCCTAACCCTAACCCTAAAAGTGTCCTAGCGCTGATGCTAACCCTAACCATAACCCTAACACTATCCTAGTTCTGATGCTAACCCTAACCCTAACACTGTCCTAAGGCTGATGCTAACCCTTACCCTAAAACTATCCTAGGGCTGACGCTAACCCTAACCCTAACACTAACACTATCCTAAGGCTGCTGCTAACACTAACACTATCCTAGGGCTGATGCTAACCCTAACCCTAACCCTAACACTATCATAGGACTGATGCTAACCATAACGCTAACACTATCCTAGGGTGGATGCTAACGCTAACCCTAACCCTAACACTATCCTAGGGCTGATGCTAACCCTAACATTAACACTATCCTAGGGCTGATTCTAACCCTAACCCTAACCCTAACACTATCCTAGGGCTGATGCTAACCCTAACCCTAACACTATCCTAGGCCTGATGCTAACCCTAACCCTAGCACTATCCTAGGGCTGATGCTAACCCTAACCCTAACTCAAACACTATCCTAGGGCTTATGCTAACCATAACCCTAACACTATCCTAGGGCTGATGCTAACCCTAACCCTAACCCTAACACTATCCTAGGGCTGATGCTAACCCTAACCCCAACCCTAACACTATCCTAGGGCTGATGCTAAATCTAACCCTAACCCAAACACTATCCTAGGGCTGATGCTAATCATAACCCTAACACTATCTCAGGTCTGATGCTAACACTAACCCTAACCTTAACACTATCCTAGGGCTGATGCTAACCCTAACCCTAACACTATCCTAGGGCTGATGCTAAACCTAACCCTAACCCTAACACTATCCTAGGGCTGATGCTAACCCTAACCCTAACACTATCCTAGGGCTGATGCTAACTCTAACCATAACACTATCCTTGGCCTGATGTTAACCCTAACCCTAGTACTATCCTAGGGCTGATGCTAACCCTAACCCTAACTCAAACACTATCCTAGGGCTTATGCTAACCATAACCCTAACACTATCCTAGGTTTGATGCTAACACTAACCCTAACCCTAACACTATCCTAGGGCTGATGCTAACCCTAACCCTAACACTATCCTAGGGCTGATGCTAACCCTAACCCTAACCCTAACACTATCCAAGGGCTGATGCTAACACTAACCCTAACACTATCCTAGGGCTGATGCTAACCGTAACCCTAACCCTAACACTATCCTAGGGCTGATGCTAACCCTAACCCTAACCCTAACACTATCCTAGGGCTGATGCTAACCCTAACCCTAACCCAAACACTATCCTAAGGCTGATGCTAATCATAACCCTAACACTATCCTAGGTCAGATGCTAACACTAACCCTAACCCTAACACTATCCTAGGGCTGATGCTAACCCTAATCCTCACACTATGCTAGGGCTGATGCTAACCCTAACCCTAACCCTAACACTATCCTAGGGCTGATGCTAACAGTAACCCTAACCCTAACACTATCCTAGGGCTGATGCTAACCCTAACCCTAACCCTAACACTATCCTAGGGCTGATGCTAACCCTAACCCTAACCCAAACACTATCCTAAGGCTGATGCTAATCATAACCCTAACACTATCCTAGGTCTGATGCTAACACTAACCCTAACCCTAACACTATCCTAGGGCTGATGCTAACCCTAACCCTCACACTATGCTAGGGCTGATGCTAACCCTAACGCTAACCCAAACACTACCCTAGGGCTGATGCTAACCATCACCCTAACACTATCCTAGGTCTGATGCTATCACTAACCCTAGCCCTAACACTATCCTAGGGCTGATGCTAACCCTAACACTAACACTATCCTAGGGCTGATGCTAACCCTAACCCTTACCCTAACACTATCCTAGGGCTGATTCTAACCGTAACCCTAACCTTAACACTATCCTAGGGCTGATGCTAACCCTAACCCTAACCCTAACACTATCCTAGCGCTGATGCGAATTCTAACCCTAACACTATCCTAGGCCTGATGCTAACCCTAACCCTAACCCTAACACTATCCTAGGGCTGATGCTAACCGTAACCCTAACCTTAACACTATCCTAGGGCTGATGCTAACGCTAATCCTAGCACTATCCTAGGGCTGATGCTAACCCTAAACCTAACTCAAACACTATCCTAGGGCTTATGCTAACCATAACCCTAACACTATCCTAGGTCTGATGCTAACACTAACCCTAACACTAACACTATCCTAGGGCTGATGCTAACCCTAACCCTAACACTATCCTAGGGCTGATGCTAACCCTAACCCTAACAGTAACACTATCGAAGGGCTGATGCTAACCCTAACCCTAACACTATCCTAGGGCTGATGCTAACCGTAACCCTAACCCTAACACTATCCTAGGGCTGATGCTAACCCTAACCCTAACCCTAACAGTATCCTAGGGCTGATGCTAACCCTAAACCTAACCCTATCACTATTCTAGGGCTGATGCTAACCCTAACCCTAACCCAAACACTATCCTAGGGCTGATGCTAATCATAACCCTAACACTATCCTAGGCCTGATGCTAACATTAACCCTAACCCTAACACTATCCTAGGGCTAATGCTAACCCTAACCCTAACACTATCCTAGGGCTGGTGCTAACCCTAACCGAACCCTAACACTATCCTAGGGCTGATGCTAAACCTAACCCTAATCCTAACACTATCCTAGGGCTGATGCTAACCCTAACCCTAACACTATCCTAGGGCTGATGCGAACCCTAACCCTAACCCTAAAACTGTCCTAGGTCTGATGCTAACCCTAACCCTAACACTATCCTAGGGCTGATGCTAACCCTAACCCTAACCCAAACACTATCGTAGGGTTGATGGTAACCATGAACCTAACACTATCCTAGGTCTCATGCTAACACTAACATTAGCCCTCACACTATCCTAGGGCTGATGCTAACCCTAACCCTAACACTATCCTAGGGCTGAGGCTAACCCTAAAACTATCCCTAACACTATCCTAGGGCTGATGCTATCCCTAACACTATCACTATCCTAGGGCTGATGCTAACCCTAACCCTAACCCTAACACTATCCTAAGGCTGCTGCTAACCCTAACACTATCCTAGGCCTGATGCTAAACCTAACCCTAACCCTAACACTATCCTAGTTCTGATGCTAACCCTAACCCTAACACTATCCTAGGGCTGATGCTAACCCTAAAACTAACCCTAACACTATCCTAGGGCTGATGCTATCCCTAACACTAACACTATCCTAGGGCTGATGCTAACCCTAATCCTAACCCTAACACTATCATAGGACTGATGCTAACCCTAACCCCAACCCTAACACTATCCTAGGGCTGATGCTAAATCTAACCCTAACCCAAACACTATCCTAGGGCTGATGCTAATCATAACCCTAACACTGTCCCAGGTCTGATGCTAACAATAACCCTAACCTTAACACTATCCTAGGGCTGATGCTAACCCTAACCCTAACACTATCCTAGGGCTGATGCTAAACCTAACCCTAACCCTAACACTATCCTAGGGCTGATGCTAACCCTAACCCTAACACTATCCTTGGGCTGATGCTATCCCTAACCATAACACTATCCTAGGCCTGATGCTAACCCTAACCCTAGCACTATCCTAGGGCTGATGCTAACCCTAACCCTAACTCAAACACTATCCTAGGGCTTATGCTAACCATAACCCTACCACTATCCTAGGTTTGATGCTAACACTAACCCTAACCCTAACACTATCCTAGGGCTGATGCTAACCCTAACCCTAACACTATCCTAGGGCTGATGCTAACCCTAACCCTAACCCTAACACTATCCAAGGGCTGATGCTAACCCTAACCCTAACACTATCCTAGGGCTGATGCTAACCGTAACCCTAACCCTAAGACTATCCTAGGGCTGATGCTAACCCTAACCCTAACCCAAACACTATCTTAGGGCTGATGATAATCATAACCCTAACACTATCCTAGGTCTGATGCTAACACTAACCCTAACCCTAACACTATCCTAGGGCTGATGCTAGCCCTAACCCTAACACTATGCTAGGGCTGATGCTCACCGTAACCCTAACCCAAACACTACCCTAGGGCTGATGCTAACCATCACCCTAACACTATCCTAGGTCTGATGCTAACACTAATCCTAGCCCTAACACTATCCTAGGGCTGATGCTAACCCTAACCCTAACACTATCCTAGGGCTGATGCTAACCCTAACCCTAACCCAACATTGTCCTAGGGCTGAGGTTAACCCTAACCCTAACACTATCCTATGGCTGATGCTAACACTAACCCTAACCCTAACACTATCCTAGGGCTGATGCTAACCCTAACCCTAACACTATCCTAGGCCTGATGCTAACCCTAACCCTAACACTATCCTAGGGCTGATGCTAACCCTAACCCTAACACTATCCTAGGCCTGATGCTAACCCTAACCCTAGCACTATCCTAGGGCTGATGATATCCCTAACCCTAACTCAAACACAATCCTAGGACTTATGCTAACCATAACCCTAACACTATCCTAGGGCTGATGCTAACCCTAACCCTAACCCTAACACTAACCTAGGGCTGATGCTAACCCTAACCCCAACCCTAACGCTATCCTAGGGCTGATGCTAAATCTAACCCTAACCCAAACACTATCCTAGGGCTGATGCTAATCATAACCCTAACACTATCCCAGGTCTGATGCTAACACTAACCCTAACCTTAACACTATCCTAGGGCTGATGCTAACCCTAACGCTAACACTATCCTAGGGCTGATGCTAAACCTAACCCTAACCCTAACACTATCCTAGGGCTGATGCTAACCCTAACCCTAACACTATCCTAGGGCTGATGCTAACTCTAACCATAACACTATCCTAGGCCTGATGCTAACCCTAACCCTAGTACTATCCTAGGGCTGATGCTAACCCTAAACCTAACTCAAACACTATCCTATGGCTTACGATAACCATAACCCTAACACTATCCTAGGTTTGATGCTAACACTAACCCTAACCCTAACACTTTCCTAGTTCTGCTGCTAACCCTAAGCCTAACACTATCCTAGGGCTGATGCTAATCCTAACCCTAACCCTAACACTATCCAAGGGCTGATGCTAACCCTAACCCTAACACTATCCTAGGGCTGATGCTAACCGTAACCCTAATCCTAACACTATCCTAGGGCTGATGCTAACCCTAACCCTAACCCTAACACTATCCTAGGGCTGATGCTAACCCTAACCCTAACCCAAACACTATCCTAGGGCTGATGCTAATCATAACCCTAACACTATCCTAGGTCTGATGCTAACACTAACCCTAACCCTAACACTATCCTAGGGCTGATGCTAACCCTAACTCTAACACTATGCTAGGGCTGATGCTAACCCTAACCCTAACCCAAACACTACCCTAGGGCTGTTGCTAACCATCACCCTAACACTATCCTAGGTCTGATGCTAACACTAACCCTAGCCCTAACACTATCCTAGGGCTGATGCTAACCCTAACACTAACAATATCCTAGCGCTGATGCTAACCCTAACCCTAACCCAACATTGTCCTAGGGCTGAGGTTAACCCTAACCCTAACACTACCCTAGGGCTGATGCTAACCCTAACCCTAACACTATCCTAAGGCTGATGCTAACCCTAACCCTAACCCTAAAACTGTCCTAGCGCTGATGCTAACCCTAATCATAACCCTAACACTATCCTAGTTCTGATGCTAACCCTAACACAAACACTATCCTTAGGCTGCTGCTAACCCTAACACTATCCTAGGCCTGTTGCTAACCCTAACCCTAACCCTAACTCTATCCTAGTTCTGATGCTAACCCTAACCCTAACACTATCCTAGGGCTGATGCTAACCCTAAAACTAACCCTAACACTATCCTAGGGCTGATGCTATCCCTAACACTAACACTATCCTAGGGCTGATGCTAACCCTAACCCTAACCCTAACAGTATCATAGGACTGATGCTAACCATAACCCTAACACTATCCTAGGGTGGATGCTAACGCTAACCCTAACCCTAACACTATCCTAGGGCTGATGCTAACCCTAACATTAACACTATCCTAGGGCTGATGCTAACCCTAACCCTAACCCTAACACTATCATAGGGCTGATGCTAACCCTAACCCTAACACTATCCTAGGCCTGATGCTAACCCTAACCCTAGCACTATCCTAGGGCTGATGCCAACCCTAACCCTAACTCAAACGCTATCCTAGGGCTTATGCTAACCATAACCCTAACACTAACCTAGGGCTGATACTAACCCTAACCCTAACCCTAACACTATCCTAGGGCTGATGCTAACCCTAACCCCAACCCTAACACTATCCTAGGGCTGATGCTAAATCTAACCCTAACCCAAACACTATCCTAGGGCTGATGCTAATCATAACCCTAACACTATTTCAGGTCTGATGCTAACACTAACCCTAACCTTAACACTATCCTAGGGCTGATGCTAACCCTAACCCTAACACTATCCTAGGGCTGATGCTAAACCTAACCCTAACCCTAACACTATCCTAGGGCTGATGCTAACCCTAACCCTAACACTATCCTAGGGCTGATGCTAACTCTAACCATAACACTATCCTTGGCCTGATGCTAACCCTAACCCTAGTACTATCCTAGGGCTGATGCTAACCGTAACCCTAACTCAAACACTATCCTACGGCTTATGCTAACCATAACCCTAACACTATCCTAGGTTTGATGCTAACACTAACCCTAACCCTAACACTATCCTAGGGCTGATGCTAACCCTAACCCTAACACTATCCTAGGGCTGATGCTAACACTAACCCTAACCCTAACACTATCCAAGGGCTGAAGCTAACACTAACCCTAACATTATCCTAGGGCCCATGCTAACCGTAACCCTAACCATAACACTATCCTAGGGCTGATGCTAACCCTAACCCTAACCCTAACACTATCCTAGGGCTGATGCTAACCCTAACCCTAACCCAAACATTATCCTAGGGCTGATGCTAATCATAACCCTAACACTATCCTAGGTCTGATGCTAACACTAACCCTAACCCTAACACTATCCTAGGGCTGATGCTAACCCTAACCCTCACACTATGCTAGGGCTGGTGCTAACCCTAACCCTAACCCAAACACTACCCTAGGGCTGATGCTAACCATCACCCTAACACTATCCTAGGTCTGATGCTATCACTAACCCTAGCCCTAACACTATCCTAGGGCTGATGCTAACCCTAACACTAACACTATCCTAGGGCTGATGCTAACCCTAACCCTTACCCTAACACTATCCTAGGGCTGATGATAACCGTAACCCTAACCTTAACACTATCCTAGGGCTGATGCAAACCCTAACCCTAACCCTAACACTATCCTAGCGCTGATGCTAATTCTAACCCTAACACTATCCTAGGCCTGATGCTAACCCTAACCCTAACCCCAACACTATCCTAGGGCTGATGCTAACCGTAACCCTAACCTTAACACTATCCTAGGGCTGATGCTAACCCTAACCCTAGCACTATCCTAGGGCTGATGCTAACCCTAAACCTAACTCAAACACTATCCTAGGGCTTATGCTAACCATAACCCTAACACTATCCCAGGGCTGATGGTAACCCTAACCCTAACACTATCCTAGGGCTGATGCTAACCCTAACCCTAACAGTAACACTATCCTAGGGCTGATGCTAACCCTAACCCTAACACTATCCTAGGGCTGATGCTAACCGTAACCCTAACCCTAACACTATCCTAGGGCTGATGCTAACCCTAACCCTAACCCTAACACTGTCCTAGGGCTGATGCTAACCCTAAACCTAACCCTATCACTATTCTAGGGCTGATGCTAACCCTAACCCTAACCCAAACACTATCCTAGGGCTGATGCTAATCATAACCCTAACATTATCCTAGGCCTGATGCTAACATTAACCCTAACCCTAACACTATCCTAGGGCTGATGCTAACCCTAACCCTAACACTATCCTAGGGCTGATGCTAACCCTAACCGAACCCTAACACTATCCTAGGGCTGATGCTAAACCTAACCCTAACCCTAACACTATCCTAGGGCTGATGCTAACCCTAACCCTAACACTATCCTAGGGCTGATGCGAACCCTAACCCTAACCATAAAACTGTCCTAGGTCTGATGCTAACCCTAACCCTAACACTATCCTAGGGCTGATGCTAACCCTAACCCTAACCCAAACACTGTCGTAGGGTTGATGCTAACCATGAACCTAACACTATCCTAGGTCTCATGCTAACACTAACCCTAGCCCTCACACTATCCTAGGGCTGATGCTAACCCTAACCCTAACACTATCCTAGGGCTGAGGCTAACCCTAAAACTAACCCTAACACTATCCTAGGGCTGATGCTATCCCTAACACTAACACTATCCTAGGGCTGATGCTAACCCTAACCCTAACTCTAACACTATCCTAAGGCTGCTGCTAACCCTAACACTATCCTAGGCCTAATGCTAACCCTAACCCTAACCCTAACACTATCCTAGTTCTGATGCTAACCCTAACCCTAACACTATCCTAGGGCTGATGCTAACCCTAAAACTAACCCTAACACTATCCTAGGGCTGATGCTATCCCTAACACTAACACTATCCTAGGGCTGATGCTAACCCTAACCCTAACCCTAACACTATCATAGGACTGATGCTAACCCTAACCCCAACCCTAACACTATCCTAGGGCTGATGCTAAATCTAACCCTAACCCAAACACTATCCTAGGGCTGATGCTAATCATAACCCTAACACTATCCCAGGTCTGATGCTAACACTAACCCTAACCTAAACACTATCCTAGGGGTGATGCTAACCCTAACCCTAACACTATCCTAGGGCTGATGCTAAAACTAACCCTAACCCTAACACTATCCTAGGGCTGATGCTAACCCTAACCCTAACACTATCCTTGGGCTGATGCTATCCCTAACCATAACACTATCCTAGGCCTGATGCTAACCATAACCCTAGCACTATCCTAGGGCTGATGCTAACCCTAACCCTAACTCAAACACTATCCTAGGGCTTATGCTAACCATAACCCTAACACTATCCTAGGTTTGATGCTAACACTAACCCTAACCCTAACACTATCATAGGGCTGTTGCTAACCCTAACCCTAACACTATCCTAGGGCTGATGCTAACCCTAACCCTAACCCTAACACTATCCAAGAGCTGATGCTAACCCTAACCCTAACACTATCCTAGGGCTGATGCTAACCGTAACCCTAACCCTAACACTATCCTAGGGCTGATGCTAACCCTAACCCTAACCCTAACACTATCCTAGGGCTGATGCTAACCCTAACCCTAACCAGAACACTATCCTAGGGCTGATGCCAACCCTAACCCTAACCCAAACACTATCTTAGGGCTGATGCTAATCATAACCCTAACACTATCCTAGGTCTGATGCTAACACTAACAGTAACCCTAACACTATGCTAGGGCTGATGCTAACCCTAACCCTAACACTATCCTAGGGCTGATGCTAACCGTAACCCTAACCCAAACACTACCCTAGGGCTGATGCTAACCATCACCCTAACACTATCCTAGGTCTGATGCTAACACTAATCCTAGCCCTAACACTATCCTAGGGCTGATGCTAACCCTAACCCTAACACTATCCTAGGGCTGATGCTAACCCTAACCCTAACCCAACATTGTCCTAGGGCTGAGGTTAACCCTAACCCTAACACTATCCTATGGCTGATGCTAACCCTAACCCTAACCCTAACACTATCCAAGGGCTGATGCTAACCCTAACCCTAACACTATCCTACGGCTGATGCTAACCCTTACCCTAACCGTAACACTATCCTAGGTCTGATGCTAACCCTAACCCTAACCCTAACACTGTCCTAAGGCTGATGCTAACCCTAACCCTAACACTATCCTACGGCTGATGCTAACCCTAACCCTAACCGTAACAGTATCCTAGGGCTGATGCTAACCCTAACCCTGACACTATCCTAAGGCTGATGTTAACCCTAACCCTAACACTATCCTAGGGCTGATGCTAACCCTAACCCTAACCCTAACACTATCCTAGGGCTGATGTTAACTCTAACCCTAACACTATCCTAGGGCTGATGCTAACCCTAACCCTACCCCTAACACTATCCTAGGGCTGATGCTAACCCTAACCCTAGCACTATCCTAGGGCTGATGCTAACCCTAAGCCTAACTCAAACACTATCCTAGGGCTTATGCTAACCATAACCCTAACACTATCCTAGGGCTGATGCTAACCCTAACCCTCACCCTAACACTATCCTAGGGCTGATGCTAACCCTAACCCTAACACTATCCTAGGCCTGATGCTAACCCTAACCTAGCACTACCCTAGGGCTTATGCTAACCCTAACCCTAACTCAAACACTATCCTAGGGCTTATGCTAACCATAACCCTAACACTATCCTAGGGCTGATGCTAACCCTAACCCCAACCCTAACACTATCCTAGGGCTGATGGTAAATCTAACCCTAACCCAAACACTATCCTAGGGCTGATGCTAATCATAACCCTAACACTATCCCAGGTCTGATGCTAACACTAACCCTAACCTTAACACTATCCTAGGGCTGATTCTAACCCTAACCCTAACACTATCCTAGGGCTGATGCTAAACCTAACCCTAACCCTAACACTATCCTAGGGCTGATGCTAACCCTAACCCTAACACTATCCTAGGGCTGATGCTAACTCTAACCATAACACTATCCTAGGCCTGATGCTAACCCTAACCCTAGTACTATCCTAGGGCTGATGCTAACACTAACGCTAACTCAAACACTATCCTAGGGCTTATGCTAGCCATAACCCTAACACTATCCTAAGTTTGATGCTAACACTAACCCTAACCCTAACACTATCCTAGGGCTGATGCTAACCCTAACCCTAACACTATCCTAGGGCCCATGCTAACCGTAACCCTAACCCTAACACTATCCTAGGGCTGATGCTAACCCTAACCCTAACCCTAACACTATCCTAGGGCTGATGGTAACCCTAACCCTAACCCAAACACTATCCTAGGGCTGATGCTAATCATAACCCTAACACTATCCTAGGTCTGATGCTAACACTAACCCTAACCCTAACACTATCCTAGGGCTGATGCTAACCCTAACCCTAACCCAAACACTGTCGTAGGGTTGAGGCTAAACATGAACCTAACACTATCCTAGGTCTCATGCTAACACTAACCCTAGCCCTCACACTATCCTAGGGCTGATGCTAACCCTAACCCTAACACTATCCTAGGGCTGAGGCTAACCCTAAAACTAACCCTAACACTATCCTAGGGCTGATGCTATCCCTAACACTAACACTATCCTACGGCTGATGCTAACCCTAACCCTAACCCTAACACTATCCTAAGGCTGCTGCTAACCCTAACACTATCCTAGGCCTGATGCTAACCCTAACCCTAACCCTAACACTATCCTAGTTCTGATGCTAACCCTAACCCTAACACTATCCTAGGGCTGATGCTCACCCTAAAACTAACCCTAACACTATCCTAGGGCTGATGCTATCCCTAACACTAACACTATCCTAGGGCTGATGCTAACCCTAACCCTAACCCTAACACTATCATAGGACTGATGCTAACCCTAACCCCAACCCTAACACTATCCTAGGGCTGATGCTAAATCTAACCCTAACGCAAACACTATCCTAGGGCTGATGCTAATCATAACCCTAACACTATCCCAGGTCTGATGCTAACACTAACCCTAACCTAAACACTATCCTAGGGCTGATGCTAACCCTAACCCTAACACTATCCTAGGGCTGATGCTAAACCTAACCCTAACCCTAACACTATCCTAGGGCTGATGCTAACCCTAACGCTAACACTATCCTTGGGCTGATGCTATCCCTAACCATAACACTATCCTAGGCCTGATGCTAACCCTAACCCTAGCACTATCCTAGGGCTGATGCTAACCCTAACCCTAACTCAAACACTATCCTAGGGCTTATGCTAACCATAACCCTAACACTATCCTAGGTTTGATGCTAACACTAACCCTAACCCTAACACTATCATAGGGCTGATGCTAACCCTAACCCTATCACTATCCTAGGGCTGATGCTAACCCTAACCCTAACCCTAACACTATCCAAGAGCTGATGCTAACCCTAACCCTAACACTATCCTAGGGCTGATGCTAACCGTAACCCTAACCCTAAGACTATCCTAGGGCTGATGCTAACCCTAACCCTAACCCTAACACTATCGTAGGGCTGATGCTAACCCTAACCCTAACCCTAACACTATCCTAGGGCTGATGACAACCCTAACCCTAACCCAAACACTATCTTAGGGCTGATGCTAATCATAACCCTAACACTATCCTAGGTCTGATGCTAACACTAACCCTAACCCTAACACTATGCTAGGGCTGATGCTAACCCTAACCCTAACACGATGCTAGGGCTGATGCTAACCGTAACCCTAACCAAAACACTACCCTAGGGCTGATGCTAACCATCACCCTAACACTATCCTAGGTCTGATGCTAACACTAATCCTAGCCCTAACACTATCCTAGGGCTGATGCTAACCCTAACCCTAACACTATCCTAGGGCTGATGCTAACCCTAACCCTAACCCAACACTGTCCTAGGGCTGAGGTTAACCCTAACCCTAACACTATCCTATGGCTGATGCTAACCCTAACCCTAACCCTAACACTATCCTAGGGCTGATGCTAACCCTAACCCTAACACTATCCTACGGCTGATGCTAACCCTTACCCTAACCGTAACACTATCCTAGGGCTGATGCTAACCCTAACCCTAACCCTAACACTGTCCTAAGGCTGATGCTAACCCTAACCCTAACACTATCCTACGGCTGATGCTAACCCTAACCCTAACCGTAACACTATCCTAGGGCTGATGCTAACCCTAACCCTGACACTATCCTAAGGCTGATGTTAACCCTAACCCTAACACTATCCTAGGGCTGATGCTAACCCTAACCCTAACCCTAACACTATCCTAGGGCTGATGTTAACTCTAACCCTAACACTATCCTAGGGCTGATGCTAACCCTAACCCTACCCCTAACACTATCCTAGGGCTGATGCTAACCCTAACCCTAGCACTATCCTAGGGCTGATGCTAACCCTAAGCCTAACTCAAACACTATCCAAGGGCTTATGCTAACCATAACCCTAACACTATCCTAGGGCTGATGCTAACCCTAATCCTCACCCTAACACTATCCTAGGGCTGATGCTAACCCTAACCCTAACACTATCCTAGGCCTGATGCTAACCCTAACCTAGCACTATCCTAGGGCTTATGCTAACCCTAACCCTAACTCAAACACTATCCTAGGGCTTATGCTAACCATAACCCTAACACTATCCTAGGGCTGATGCTAACCCTAACCCCAACCCTAACACTATCCTAGGGCTGATGGTAAATCTAACCCTAACCCAAACACTATCCTAGGGCTGATGCTAATCAGAACCCTAACACTATCCCAGGTCTGATGCTAACACTAACCCTAACCTTAACACTATCCTAGGGCTGATGCTAACCCTAACCCTAACACTATCCTACGGCTGATGCTAAACCTAACCCTAACCCTAACACTATCCTAGGGCTGATGCTAACCCTAACCCTAACACTATCCTAGGGCTGATGCTAACTCCAACCATAACACTATCCTAGGCCTGATGCTAACCCTAACCCTAGTACTATCCTAGGGCTGATGCTAACACTAACGCTAACTCAAACACTATCCTAGGGCTTATGCTAGCCATAACCCTAACACTATCCTAGGTTTGATGCTAACACTATCCCTAACCCTAACACTATCCTAGGGCTGATGCTAACCCTAACCCTAACACTATCCTAGGGCCCATGCTAACCGTAACCCTAACCCTAACACTATCCTAGGGCTGATGCTAACCCTAACCCTAACCCTAACACTATCCTAGGGCTGATGCTAACCCTAACCCTAACCCTAACACTATCCAAGAGCTGATGCTAACCCTAACCCTAACACTATCCTAGGGCTGATGATAACCGTAACCCTAACCCTAAGACTATCCTAGGGCTGATGCTAACCCTAACCCTAACCCTAACACTATCCTAGGGCTGATGCTAACCCTAACCCTAACCCTAACACTATCCTAGGGCTGATGCCAACCCTAACCCTAACCCAAACACTATCTTAGGGCTGATGCTAATCATAACCCTAACACTATCCTAGGTCTGATGCTAACACTAACCCTAACCCTAACACTATGCTAGGGCTGATGCTAACCCTAACCCTAACACGATGCTAGGGCTGATGCTAACCGTAACCCTAACCCAAACACTACCCTAGGGCTGATGCTAACCATCACCCTAACACTATCCTAGGTCTGATGCTAACACTAATCCTAGCCCTAACACTATCCTAGGGCTGATGCTAACCGTAACCCTAACCCTAACACTATCCTAGGGCTGATGCTAACCCTAACCCTAACCCTAACACTATCCTAGGGCTGATGCTAACCCTAACCCTAACCCAAACACTATCCTAGGGCTGATGCTAATCATAACCCTAACACTATCCTAGGTCTGATGCTAACACTAACCCTAACCCTAACACTATCCTAGGGCTGATGCTAACCCTAACCCTAACCCAAACACTGTCGTAGGGTTGAGGCTAAACATGAACCTAACACTATCCTAGGTCTCATGCTAACACTAACCCTAGCCCTCACACTATCCTAGGGCTGATGCTAACCCTAACCCTAACACTATCCTAGGGCTGAGGCTAACCCTAAAACTAACCCTAACACTATCCTAGGGCTGATGCTATCCCTAACACTAACACTATCCTAGGGCTGATGCTAACCCTAACCCTAACCCTAACACTATCCTAAGGCTGCTGCTAACCCTAACACTATCCTAGGCCTGATGCTAACCCTAACCCTAACCCTAACACTATCCTAGTTCTGATACTAACCCTAACCCTAACACTATCCTAGGGCTGATGCTAACCCTAAAACTAACCCTAACACTATCCTAGGGCTGATGCTATCCCTAACACTAACACTATCCTAGGGCTGATGCTAACCCTAACCCTAACCCTAACACTATCATAGGACTGATGCTAACCCTAACCCCAACCCTAACACTATCCTAGGGCTGATGCTAAATCTAACCCTAACGCAAACACTATCCTAGGGCTGATGCTAATCATAACCCTAACACTATCCCAGGTCTGATGCTAACACTAACCCTAACCTAAACACTATCCTAGGGCTGATGCTAACCCTAACCCTAACACTATCCTAGGGCTGATGCTAAACGTAACCCTAACCCTAACACTATCCTAGGGCTGATGCTAACCCTAACCCTAACACTATCCTAGGGCTGATGCTAACTCCAACCATAACACTATCCTAGGCCTGATGCTAACCCTAACCCTAGTACTATCCTAGGGCTGATGCTAACACTAACGCTAACTCAAACACTATCCTAGGGCTTATGCTAGCCATAACCCTAACACTATCCTAGGTTTGATGCTAACACTAACCCTAACCCTAACACTATCCTAGGGCTGATGCTAACCCTAACCCTAACACTATCCTAGGGCTGATGCTAACCGTAACCCTAACCCTAACACTATCCAAGAGCTGATGCTAACCCTAACCCTAACACTATCCTAGGGCTGATGCTAACCGTAACCCTAACCCTAAGACTATCCTAGGGCTGATGCTAACCCTAACCCTAACCCTAACACTATCCTAGGGCTGATGCTAACCCTAACCCTAACCCTAACACTATCCTAGGGCTGATGCCAACCCTAACCCTAACCCAAACACTATCTTAGGGCTGATGCTAATCATAACCCTAACACTATCCTAGGTCTGATGCTAACACTAACCCTAACCCTAACACTATGCTAGGGCTGATGCTAACCCTAACCCTAACACGATGCTAGGGCTGATGCTAACCGTAACCCTAACCCAAACACTACCCTAGGGCTGATGCTAACCATCACCCTAACACTATCCTAGGTCTGATGCTAACACTAATCCTAGCCCTAACACTATCCTAGGGCTGATGCTAACCCTAACCCTAACACTATCCTAGGGCTGATGCTAACCCTAACCCTAACCCAATATTGTCCTAGGGCTGAGGTTAACCCTAACCCTAACACTATCCTATGGCTGATGCTAACCCTAACCCTAACCCTAACACTATCCTAGGGCTGATGCTAACCCTAACCCTAACACTATCCTACGGCTGATGCTAACCCTTACCCTAACCGTAACACTATCCTAGGGCTGATGCTAACCCTAACCCTAACCCTAACACTATCCTAAGGCTGATGCTAACCCTAACCCTAACACTATCCTACGGCTGATGCTAACCCTAACCCTAACCGTAACACTATCCTAGGGCTGATGCTAACCCTAACCCTGACACTATACTAAGGCTGATGCTAACCCTAACCCTAACACTATCCTAGGGCTGATGCTAACCCTAACCCTAACCCTAACACTATCCTAGGGCTGATGTTAACTCTAACCCTAACACTATCCTAGGGCTGATACTAACCCTAACCCTACCCCTAACACTATCCTAGGGCTGATGCTAACCCTAACCCTAGCACTATCCTAGGGCTGATGCTAACCCTAAGCCTAACTCAAACACTATCCTAGGGCTTATGCTAACCATAACCCTAACACTATCCTAGGGCTGATGCTAACCCTAACCCTCACCCTAACACTATCCTAGGGCTGATGCTAACCCTAACCCTAACACTATCCTAGGCCTGATGCTAACCCTAACCTAGCACTATCCTAGGGCTTATGCTAACCCTAACCCTAACTCAAACACTATCCTAGGGCTTATGCTAACCATAACCCTAACACTATCCTAGGGCTCATGCTAACCCTAACCCCAACCCTAACACTATCCTAGGGCTGATGGTAAATCTAACCCTAACCCAAACACTATCCTAGGGCTGATGCTAATCATAACCCTAACACTATCCCAGGTCTGATGCTAACACTAACCCTAACCTTAACACTATCCTAGGGCTGATGCTAACCCTAACCCTAACACTATCCTAGGGCTGATGCTAAACCTAACCCTAACCCTAACACTATCCTAGGGCTGATGCTAACCCTAACCCTAACACTATCCTAGGGCTGATGCTAACTCTAACCATAACACTATCCTAGGCCTGATGCTAACCCTAACCCTAGTACTATCCTAGGGCTGATGCTAACACTAACGCTAACTCAAACACTATCCTAGGGCTTATGCTAGCCATAACCCTAACACTATCCTAGGTTTGATGCTAACACTAACCCTAACCCTAACACTATCCTAGGGCTGATGCTAACCCTAACCCTAACACTATCCTAGGGCCCATGCTAACCGTAACCCTAACCCTAACACTATCCTAGGGCTGATGCTAACCCTAACCCTAACCCTAACACTATCCTAGGGCTGATGCTAACCCTAACCCTAACCCAAACACTATCCTAGGGCTGATGCTAATCATAACCCTAACACTATCCTAGGTCTGATGCTAACACTAACCGTAACCCTAACACTATCCTAGGGCTGATGCTAACCCTAACCCTCACACTATGCTAGGGCTGATGCTAACCCTAACCCTAACCCAAACACTACCCTAGGGCTGATGCTAACCATCACCCTAACACTATCCTAGGTCTGATGCTATCACTAACCCTAGCCCTAAAACTATCCTAGGGCTGATGCTAACCCTAACACTAACACTATCCTAGGGCTGATGCTAACCCTAACCCTTACCCTAACACTATCCTAGGGCTGATGATAACCGTAACCCTAACCTTAACACTATCCTAGGGCTGATGCTAACCCTAACCCTAACCCTAACACTATCCTAGCGCTGATGCTAATTCTAACCCTAACACTATCCTACGCCTGATGCTAACCCTAACCCTAACCCTAAAACTATCCTAGGGCTGATGCTAACCGTAACCCTAACCTTAACACTATCCTAGGGCTGATGCTAACCCTAACCCTAGCACTATCCTAGGGCTGATTCTAACCCTAAACCTAACTCAAACACTATCCTAGGGCTTATGCTAACCATAACCCTAACACTATCCTAGGGCTGATGCTAACCCTAACCCTAACACTATCCTAGGGCTGATGCTAACCCTAACCCTAACAGTAACACTATCCTAGGGCTGATGCTAACCCTAACCCTAACACTATCCTAGGGCTGATGCTAACCGTAACCCTAATCCTAACACTATCCTAGGGCTGATGCTAACCCTAACCCTAACCCTAACACTATCCTAGGGCTGATGCTAACCCTAAACCTAACCCTATCACTATTCTAGGGCTGATGCTAACCCTAACCCTAACCCAAACAGTATCCTAGGGCTGATGCTAATCATAACCCTAACACTATCCTAGGCCTGATGGTAACATTAACCCTAACCCTAACACTATCCTAGGGCTGATGCTAACCCTAACCCTAACACTATCCTAGGGCTGATGCTAACCCTAACCGAACCCTAACACTATCCTAGGGCTGATGCTAAACCTAACCCTAACCCTAACACTATCCTAGGGCTGATGCTAACCCTAACCCTAACACTATCCTAGGGCTGATGCAAACCCTAACCCTAACCCTAAAACTGTCCTAGGTCTGATGCTAACCCTAACCCTAACACTATCCTAGGGCTGATGCTAACCCTAACCCTAACCCAAACACTGTCGTAGGGTTGATGCTAACCATGAACCTAACACTATCCTAGTCTCATGCTAACACTAACCCTAGCCCTCACACTATCCTAGGGCTGATGCTAACCCTAACCCCAACCCTAACACTATCCTAGGGCTGATGCTAAATCTAACCCTAACCCAAACACTATCCTAGGGCTGATGCTAATCATAACCCTAACACTATCCCAGGTCTGATGCTAACACTAACCCTAACCTAAACACTATCCTAGGGGTGATGCTAACCCTAACCCTAACACTATCCTAGGGCTGATGCTAAAACTAACCCTAACCCTAACACTATCCTAGGGCTGATGCTAACCCTAACCCTAACACTATCCTTGGGCTGATGCTATCCCTAACCATAACACTATCCTAGGCCTGATGCTAACCCTAACCCTAGCACTATCCTAGGGCTGATGCTAACCCTAACCCTAACTCAAACACTATCCTAGGGCTTATGCTAACCATAACCCTAACACTATCCTAGGTTTGATGCTAACACTAACCCTAACCCTAACACTATCATAGGGCTGTTGCTAACCCTAACCCTAACACTATCCTAGGGCTGATGCTAACCCTAACCCTAACCCTAACACTATCCAAGAGCTGATGCTAACCCTAACCCTAACACTATCCTAGGGCTGATGCTAACCGTAACCCTAACCCTAACACTATCCTAGGGCTGATGCTCACCCTAACCCTAACCCTAACACTATCCTAGGGCTGATGCTAACCCTAACCCTAACCCTAACACTATCCTAGGGCTGATGCCAACCCTAACCCTAACCCAAACACTATCTTAGGGCTGATGCTAATCATAACCCTAACACTATCCTAGGTCTGATGCTAACACTAACAGTAACCCTAACACTATGCTAGGGCTGATGCTAACCCTAACCCTAACACTATCCTAGGGCTGATGCTAACCGTAACCCTAACCCAAACACTACCCTAGGGCTGATGCTAACCATCACCCTAACACTATCCTAGGTCTGATGCTAACACTAATCCTAGCCCTAACACTATCCTAGGGCTGATGCTAACCCTAACACTAACACTATCCTAGGGCTGATGCTAACCCTAACCCTAACCCAACATTGTCCTAGGGCTGAGGTTAACCCTAACCCTAACACTATCCTATGGCTGATGCTAACCCTAACCCTAACCCTAACACTATCCTAGGGCTGATGCTAACCCTAACCCTAACACTATCCTACGGCTGATGCTAACCCTTACCCTAACCGTAACACTATCCTAGGGCTGATGCTAACCCTAACCCTAACCCTAACACTGTCCTAAGGCTGATGCTAACCCTAACCCTAACACTATCCTACGGCTGATGCTAACCCTAACCCTAACCGTGACAGTATCCTAGGGCTGATGCTAACCCTAACCCTGACACTATCCTAAGGCTGATGTTAACCCTAACCCTAACACTATCCTAGGGCTGATGCTAACCCTAACCCTAACCCTAACACTATCCTAGGGCTGATGTTAACTCTAACCCTAACACTATCCTAGGGCTGATGCTAACCCTAACCCTACCCCTAACACTATCCTAGGGCTGATGCTAACCCTAACCCTAGCACTATCCTAGGGCTGATGCTAACCCTAAGCCTAACTCAAACACTATCCTAGGGCTTATGCTAACCATAACCCTAACACTATCCTAGGGCTGATGCTAACCCTAACCCTCACCCTAACACTATCCTAGGGCTGATTCTAACCCTAACCCTAACACTATCCTAGGGCTGATGCTAAACCTAACCCTAACCCTAACACTATCCTAGGGCTGATGCTAACCCTAACCCTAACACTATCCTAGGGCTGATGCTAACTCTAACCATAACACTATCCTAGGCCTGATGCTAACCCTAACCCTAGTACTATCCTAGGGCTGATGCTAACACTAACGCTAACTCAAACACTATCCTAGGGCTTATGCTAGCCATAACCCTAACACTATCCTAGGTTTGATGCTAACACTAACCCTAACCCTAACACTATCCTAGGGCTGATGCTAACCCTAACCCTAACACTATCCTAGGGCCCATGCTAACCGTAACCCTAACCCTAACACTATCCTAGGGCTGATGCTAACCCTAACCCTAACCCTAACACTATCCTAGGGCTGATGCTAACCCTAACCCTAACCCAAACACTATCCTAGGGCTGATGCTAATCATAACCCTAACACTATCCTAGGTCTGATGCTAACACTAACCCTAACCATAACACTATCCTAGGGCTGATGCTAACCCTAACCCTAACCCAAACACTGTCGTAGGGTTGATGCTAAACATGAACCTAACACTATCCTAGGTCTCATGCTAACACTAACCCTAGCCCTCACACTATCCTAGGGCTGATGCTAACCCTAACCCTAACACTATCCTAGGGCTGAGGCTAACCCTAAAACTAACCCTAACACTATCCTAGGGCTGATGCTATCCCTAACACTAACACTATCCTAGGGCTGATGCTAACCCTAACCCTAACCCTAACACTATCCTAAGGCTGCTGCTAACCCTAACACTATCCTAGGCCTGATGCTAACCCTAACCCTAACCCTAACACTATCCTAGTTCTGATGCTAACCCTAACCCTAACACTATCCTAGGGCTGATGCTAACCCTAAAACTAACCCTAACACTATCCTAGGGCTGATGCTATCCCTAACACTAACACTAGCCTAGGGCTGATGCTAACCCTAACCCTAACCCTAACACTATCATAGGACTGATGCTAACCCTAACCCCAACCCTAACACTATCCTAGGGCTGATGCTAAATCTAACCCTAACGCAAACACTATCTTAGGGCTGATGCTAATCATAACCCTAACACTATCCCAGGTCTGATGCTAACACTAACCCTAACCTAAACACTATCCTAGGGCTGATGCTAACCCTAACCCTAACACTATCCTAGGGCTGATGCTAAACCTAACCCTAACCCTAACACTATCCTAGGGCTGATGCTAACCCTAACCCTAACACTATCCTTGGGCTGATGCTATCCCTAACCATAACACTATCCTAGGCCTGATGCTAACCCTAACCCTAGCACTATCCTAGGGCTGATGCTAACCCTAACCCTAACTCAAACACTATCCTAGGGCTTATGCTAACCATAACCCTAACACTATCCTAGGTTTGATGCTAACACTAACCCTAACCCTAACACTATCATAGGGCTGATGCTAACCCTAACCCTAACCCTAACACTATCCAAGAGCTGATGCTAACCCTAACCCTAACACTATCCTAGGGCTGATGCTAACCGTAACCCTAACCCTAAGACTATCCTAGGGCTGATGCTAACCCTAACCCTAACCCTAACACTATCGTAGGGCTGATGCTAACCCTAACCCTAACCCTAACACTCTCCTAGGGCTGATGACAACCCTAACCCTAACCCAAACACTATCTTAGGGCTGATGCTAATCATAACCCTAACACTATCCTAGGTCTGATGCTAACACTAACCGTAACCCTAACACTATCCTAGGGCTGATGCTAACCCTAACCCTAACACGATGCTAGGGCTGATGCTAACCGTAACCCTAACCAAAACACTACCCTAGGGCTGATGCTAACCATCACCCTAACACTATCCTAGGTCTGATGCTAACACTAATCCTAGCCCTAACACTATCCTAGGGCTGATGCTAACCCTAACCCTAACACTATCCTAGGGCTGATGCTAACCCTAACCCTAACCCAACATTGTCCTAGGGCTGAGGTTAACCCTAACCCTAACACTATCCTATGGCTGATGCTAACCCTAACCCTAACCCTAACACTATCCTAGGGCTGATGCTAACCCTAACCCTAACACTATCCTACGGCTGATGCTAACCCTTACCCTAACCGTAACACTATCCTAGGGCTGATGCTAACCCTAACCCTAACCCTAACACTGTCCTAAGGCTGATGCTAACCCTAACCCTAACACTATCCTACGGCTGATGCTAACCCTAACCCTAACCGTAACACTATCCTAGGGCTGATGCTAACCCTAACCCTGACACTATCCTAAGGCTGATGTTAACCCTAACCCTAACACTATCCTAGGGCTGATGCTAACCCTAACCCTAACCCTAACACTATCCTAGGGCTGATGTTAACTCTAACCCTAACACTATCCTAGGGCTGATGCTAACCCTAACCCTACCCCTAACACTATCCTAGGGCTGATGCTAACCCTAACCCTAGCACTATCCTAGGGCTGATGCTAACCCTAAGCCTAACTCAAACACTATCCTAGGGCTTATGCTAACCATAACCCTAACACTATCCTAGGGCTGATGCTAACCCTAACCCTCACCCTAACACTATCCTAGGGCTGATGCTAACCCTAACCCTAACACTATCCTAGGCCTGATGCTAACCCTAACCTAGCACTATCTAGGGCTTATGCTAACCCTAACCCTAACTCAAACACTATCCTAGGGCTTATGCTAACCATAACCCTAACACTATCCTAGGGCTGATGCTCACCCTAACCCCAACCCTAACACTATCCTAGGGCTGATGGTAAATCTAACCCTAACCCAAACACTATCCTAGGGCTGATGCTAATCATAACCCTAACACTATCCCAGGTCTGATGCTAACACTAACCCTAACCTTAACACTATCCTAGGGCTGATGCTAACCCTAACCCTAACACTATCCTAGGGCTGATGCTAAACCTAACCCTAACCCTAACACTATCCTAGGGCTGATGCTAACCCTAACCCTAACACTATCCTAGGGCTGATGCTAACTCCAACCATAACACTATCCTAGGCCTGATGCTAACCCTAACCCTAGTACTATCCTAGGGCTGATGCTAACACTAACGCTAACTCAAACACTATCCTAGGGCTTATGCTAGCCATAACCCTAACACTATCCTAGGTTTGATGCTAACACTAACCCTAACCCTAACACTAACCTAGGGCTGATGCTAACCCTAATCCTAACACTATCCTAGGGCCCATGCTAACCGTAACCCTAACCCTAACACTATCCTAGGGCTGATGCTAACCCTAACCCTAACCCTAACACTATCCTAGGGCTGATGCTAACCCTAACCCTAACCCTAACAATATCCAAGAGCTGATGCTAACCCTAACCCTAACACTATCCTAGGGCTGATGCTAACCGTAACCCTAACCCTAAGACTATCCTAGGGCTGATGCTAACCCTAACCCTAACCCTAACACTATCCTAGGGCTGATGCTAACCCTAACCCTAACCCTAACACTATCCTAGGGCTGATGCCAACCCTAACCCTAACCCAAACACTATCTTAGGGCTGATGCTAATCATAACCCTAACACTATCCTAGGTCTGATGCTAACACTAACCCTAACCCTAACACTATGCTAGGGCTGATGCTAACCCTAACCCTAACACGATGCTAGGGCTGATGCTAACCGTAACCCTAACCCAAACACTACCCTAGGGCTGATGCTAACCATCACCCTAACACTATCCTAGGTCTGATGCTAACACTAATCCTAGCCCTAACACTATCCTAGGGCTGATGCTAACCCTAACCCTAACACTATCCTAGGGCTGATGCTAACCCTAACCCTAACCCAACATTGTCCTAGGGCTGAGGTTAACCCTAACCCTAACACTATCCTATGGCTGATGCTAACCCTAACCCTAACCCTAACACTATCCTAGGGCTGATGCTAACCCTAACCCTAACACTATCCTACGGCTGATCCTAACCCTTACCCTAACCGTAACACTATCCTAGGGCTGATGCTAACCCTAACCCTAACCCTAACACTATCCTAAGGCTGATGCTAACCCTAACCCTAACACTATCCTACGGCTGATGCTAACCCTAACCCTAACCGTAACACTATCCTAGGGCTGATGCTAACCCTAACCCTGACACTATCCTAAGGCTGATGCTAACCCTAACCCTAACACTATCCTAGGGCTGATGCTAACCCTAACCCTAACCCTAACACTATCCTAGGGCTGATGTTAACTCTAACCCTAACACTATCCTAGGGCTGATGCTAACCCTAACCCTACCCCTAACACTATCCTAGGGCTGATGCTAACCCTAACCCTAGCACTATCCTAGGGCTGATGCTAACCCTAAGCCTAACTCAAACACTATCCTAGGGCTTATGCTAACCATAACCCTAACACTATCCTAGGGCTGATGCTAACCCTAACCCTCACCCTAACACTATCCTAGGGCTGATGCTAACCCTAACCCTAACACTATCCTAGGCCTGATGCTAACCCTAACCTAGCACTATCCTAGGGCTTATGCTAACCCTAACCCTAACTCAAACACTATCCTAGGGCTTATGCTAACCATAACCCTAACACTATCCTAGGGCTCATGCTAACCCTAACCCCAACCCTAACACTATCCTAGGGCTGATGGTAAATCTAACCCTAACCCAAACACTATCCTAGGGCTGATGCTAATCATAACCCTAACACTATCCCAGGTCTGATGCTAACACTAACCCTAACCTTAACACTATCCTAGGGCTGATGCTAACCCTAACCCTAACACTATCCTAGGGCTGATGCTAACCCTAACCCTAACACTATCCTAGGGCTGATGCTAACTCTAACCATAACACTATCCTAGGCCTGATGCTAACCCTAACCCTAGTACTATCCTAGGGCTGATGCTAACACTAACGCTAACTCAAACACTATCCTAGGGCTTATGCTAGCCATAACCCTAACACTATCCTAGGTTTGATGCTAACACTAACCCTAACCCTAACACTATCCTAGGGCTGATGCTAACCCTAACCCTAACACTATCCTAGGGCCCATGCTAACCGTAACCCTAACCCTAACACTATCCTAGGGCTGATGCTAACCCTAACCCTAACCCTAACACTATCCTAGGGCTGATGCTAACCCTAACCCTAACCCAAACACTATCCTAGGGCTGATGCTAATCATAAACCTAACACTATCCTAGGTCTGATGCTAACACTAACCGTAACCCTAACACTATCCTAGGGCTTATGCTAACCCTAACCCTCACACTATGCTAGGGCTGATGCTAACCCTAACCCTAACCCAAACACTACCCTAGGGCTGATGCTAACCATCACCCTAACACTATCCTAGGTCTGATGCTATCACTAACCCTAGCCCTAAAACTATCCTAGGGCTGATGCTAACCCTAACACTAACACTATCCTAGGGCTGATGCTAACCCTAACCCTTACCCTAACACTATCCTAGGGCTGATGATAACCGTAACCCTAACCTTAACACTATCCTAGGGCTGATGCTAACCCTAACCCTAACCCTAACACTATCCTAGCGCTGATGCTAATTCTAACCCTAACACTATCCTACGCCTGATGCTAACCCTAACCCTAACCCTAAAACTATCCTAGGGCTGATGCTAACCGTAACCCTAACCTTAACACTATCCTAGGGCTGATGCTAACCCTAACCCTAGCACTATCCTAGGGCTGATGCTAACCCTAAACCTAACTCAAACACTATCCTAGGGCTTATGCTAACCATAACCCTAACACTATCCTAGGGCTGATGCTAACCCTAACCCTAACACTATCCTAGGGCTGATGCTAACCCTAACCCTAACAGTAACACTATCCTAGGGCTGATGCTAACCCTAACCCTAACACTATCCTAGGGCTGATGCTAACCGTAACCCTAATCCTAACACTATCCTAGGGCTGATGCTAACCCTAACCCTAACCCTAACACTAACCTAGGGCTGATGTTAACCCTAAACCTAACCCTATCACTATTCTAGGGCTGATGCTAACCCTAACCCTAACCCAAACACTATCCTAGGGCTGATGCTAATCATAACCCTAACACTATCCTAGGGCTGATGCTAAACCTAACCCTAACCCTAACACTATCCTAGGGCTGATGCTAACCCTAACCCTAACACTATCCTAGGGCTGATGTTAACCCTAACCGAACCCTAACACTATCCTAGGGCTGATGCTAAACCTAACCCTAACCCTAACACTATCCTAGGGCTGATGCTAACCCAAACCCTAACACTATCCTAGGGCTGATGCGAACCCTAACCCTAACCCTAAAACTGTCCTAGGTCTGATGCTAACCCTAACCCTAACACTATCCTAGGGCTGATGCTAACCCTAACCCTAACCCAAACACTGTCGTAGGGTTGATGCTAACCATGAACTTAACACTATCCTAGGTCTCATGCTAACACTAACCCTAGCCCTCACACTATCCTAGGGCTGATGCTAACCCTAACCCTAACACTATCCTACGGCTGAGGCTAACCCTAAAACTAACCCTAACACTATCCTACGGCTGATGCTATCCCTAACACTAACACTATCCTAGGGCTGATGCTAACCCTAACCCTAACCCTAACACTATCCTAAGGCTGCTGCTAACCCTAACACTATCCTAGGCCTGATGCTAACCCTAACCCCAACCCTAACACTATCCTAGTTCTGATGCTAACCCTAACCCTAACACTATCCTAGGGCTGATGCTAACCCTAAAACTAACCCTAACACTATCCTAGGGCTGATGCTAACCCTAACCCTAACACTATCCTAGGACTGATGCTAACCCTAAAACTAACCCTAACACTATCCTAGGGCTGATGGTATCCCTAACACTAACACTATCCTAGGGCTGATGCTAACCCTAACCCTAACCCTAACACTATCATAGGACTGATGCTAACCCTAACCCCAACCCTAACACTATCCTAGGGCTGATGCTAAATATAACCCTAACCCAAACACTATCCTAGGGCTGATGCTAATCATAACCCCAACCCTAACACTATCCTAGGGCTGATGCTAAATCTAACCCTAACCCAAACACTATCCTAGGGCTGATGCTAATCATAACCCTAACACTATCCCAGGTCTGATGCTAACACTAACCCTAACCTAAACACTATCCTAGGGCTGATGCTAACCCTAACCATAACACTATCCTAGGGCTGATGCTAAACCTAACCCTAACCCTAACACTATCCTAGGGCTGATGCTAACCCTAACCCTAACACTATCCTTGGGCTGATGCTATCCCTAACCATAACACTATCCTAGGCCTGATGCTAACCCTAACCCTAGCAGTATCCTAGGGCTGATGCTAACCCTAACCCTAACTCAAACACCATCCTAGGGCTTATGCTAACCATAACCCTAACACTATCCTAGGTTTGATGCTAACACTAACCCTAACCCTAACACTATCATAGGGCTGATGCTAACCCTAACCCTAACACTATCCTAGGGCTGATGCTAACCCTAACCCTAACCCTAACACTATCCAAGGGCTGATGCTAACCCTAACCCTAACACTATCCTAGGGCTGATGCTAACCGTAACCCTAACCCTAAGACTATCCTAGGGCTGATGCTAACCCTAACCCAAACCCTAACACTATCCTAGGGCTGATGCTAACCCTAACCCTAACACTATGCTAGGGCTGATGCTAACCGTAACCCTAACCCAAACACTACCCTAGGGCTGATGCTAACCATCACCCTAACACTATCCTAGGTCTGATGCTAACACTAATCCTAGCCCTAACACTATCCTAGGGCTGATGCTAACCCTAACCCTAACACTATCCTAGGGCTGATGCTAACCCTAACCCTAACCCAACATTGTCCTAGGGCTGAGGTTAACCCTAACCCTAACACTATCCTATGGCTGATGCTAACCCTAACCCTAACCCTAACACTATCCTAGGGCTGATGCTAATCCTAACCCTAACACTATCCTACGGCTGCTGTTAACACTTACCCTAACCGTAACACTATCCAAGGGCTGATGCTAACCCTAACCCTAACCCTAACACTATCCTAAGGCTGATACTAACCCTAACCCTAACACTATCCTACGGCTGATGCTAACCCTAACCCTAACCGTAACACTATCCTAGGGCTGATGCTAACCCTAACCCTGACACTATCCTAAGGCTGATGCTAACCCTAACCCTAACACTATCCTAGGGCTGATGCTAACCCTAACCCTAACCCTAACACTATCCTAGGGCTGATGTTAACTCTAACCCTAACACTATCCTAGGGCTGATGCTAACCCTAACCCTACCCCTAACACTATCCTAGGGCTGATGCTAACCCTAACCCTAGCACTATCCTAGGGCTGATGCTAACCCTAAGCCTAACTCAAACACTATCCTAGGGCTTATGCTAACCATAACCCTAACACTATCCTAGCGCTGATGCTAACCCTAACCCTCACCCTAACACTATCCTAGGGCTGATGCTAACCCTAACCCTAACACTATCCTAGGCCTGATGCTAACCCTAACCTAGCACTATCCTAGGGCTTATGCTAACCCTAACCCTAACTCAAACACTATCCTAGGGCTTATTTTAACCATAACCCTAACACTATCCTAGGGCTGATGCTAACTCTAACCCCAACCCTAACACTATCCTAGGGCTGATGGTAAATCTAACCCTAACCCAAACACTATCCTAGGGCTGATGCTAATCATAACCCTAACACTATCCCAGGTCTGATGCTAACACTAACCCTAACCTTAACACTATCCTAGGGCTGATGCTAACCCTAACCCTAACACTATCCTAGGGCTGATGCTAAACCTAACCCTAACCCTAACACTATCCTAGGGCTGATGCTAACCCTAACCCTAACAATATCCTAGGGCTGATGCTAACTCTAACCATAACACTATCCTAGGCCTGATGCTAACCCTAACCCTAGTACTATCCTAGGGCTGATGGTAACACTAACGCTAACTCAAACACTATCCTAGGGCTTATGCTAGCCATAACCCTAACACTATCCTAGGTTTGATGCTAACACTAACCCTAACCCTAACACTATCCTAGGGCTGATGCTAACCCTAACTCTAACACTATCCTAGGGCTGACGCTAACCCTAACCCTAACCCTAACACTATCCAAGGGCTGATGCTAACCCTAACCCTAACACTATCCTAGGGCTGATGCTAACCGTAACCCTAACCCTAACACTATCCTAGGGCTGATGCTAACCCTAACCCTAACATTAACACTATCCTAGGGCTCATGCTAACCCTATCACTAACCCAAACACTATCCAAGGGCTGATGCTAATCATAACCCTAACACTATCCTAGGTCTGATGCTAACACTAACCCTAACCCTAACACTATCCTAGGGCTGATGCTAACCCTAACACTAACACTATCCTAGGGCTGATGCTAACCCTAACCCTTACCCTAACACTATCCTAGGGCTGATGATAACCGTAACCCTAACCTTAACACTATCCTAGGGCTGATGCTAACCCTAACCCTAACCCTAACACTATCCTAGCGCTGATGCTAATTCTAACCCTAACACTATCCTACGCCTGATGCTAACCCTAACCCTAACCCTAAAACTATCCTAGGGCTGATGCTAACCGTAACCCTAACCTTAACACTATCCTAGGGCTGATGCTAACCCTAACCCTAGCACTATCCTGGGGCTGATGCTAGCCCTAAACCTAACTCAAACACTATCCTAGGGCTTATGCTAACCATAACCCTAACACTATCCTAGGGCTGATGCTAACCCTAACCCTAACACTATCCTAGGGCTGATGCTAACCCTAACCCTAACAGTAACACTATCCTAGGGCTGATGCTAACCCTAACCCTAACACTATCCTAGGGCTGATGCTAACCGTAACCCTAATCCTAACACTATCCTAGGGCTGATGCTAACCCTAACCCTAACCCTAACACTAACCTAGGGCTGATGTTAACCCTAAACCTAACCCTATCACTATTCTAGGGCTGATGCTAACCCTAACCCTAACCCAAACACTATCCTAGGGCTGATGCTAATCATAACCCTAACACTATCCTAGGCCTGATGCTAACATTAACCCTAACCCTAACACTATCCTAGGGCTGATGCTAACCCTAACCCTAACACTATCCTAGGGCTGATGTTAACCCTAACCGAACCCTAACACTATCCTAGGGCTGATGCTAAACCTAACCCTAACCCTAACACTATCCTAGGGCTGATGCTAACCCTAACCCTAACACTATCCTAGGGCTGATGCGAACCCTAACCCTAACCCTAAAACTGTCCTAGGTCTGATGCTAACCCTAACCCTAACACTATCCTAGGGCTGATGCTAACCCTAACCCTAACCCAAACACTGTCGTAGGGTTGATGCTAACCATGAACCTAACACTATCCTAGGTCTCATGCTAACACTAACCCTAGCCCTCACACTATCCTAGGGCTGATGCTAACCCTAACCCTAACACTATCCTACGGCTGAGGCTAACCCTAAAACTAACCCTAACACTATCCTACGGCTGATGCTATCCCTAACACTAACACTATCCTAGGGCTGATGCTAACCCTAACCCTAACCCTAACACTATCCTAAGGCTGCTGCTAACCCTAACACTATCCTAGGCCTGATGCTAACCCTAACCCTAACCCTAACACTATCCTAGTTCTGATGCTAACCCTAACCCTAACACTATCCTAGGGCTGATGCTAACCCTAAAACTAACCCTAACACTATCCTAGGGCTGATGCTAACCCTAACCCTAACACTATCCTAGGACTGATGCTAACCCTAAAACTAACCCTAACACTATCCTAGGGCTGATGCTATCCCTAACACTAACACTATCCTAGGGCTGATGCTAACCCTAACCCTAACCCTAACACTATCATAGGACTGATGCTAACCCTAACCCCAACCCTAACACTATCCTAGGGCTGATGCTAAATATAACCCTAACCCAAACACTATCCTAGGGCTGATGCTAATCATAACCCCAACCCTAACACTATCCTAGGGCTGATGCTAAATCTAACCCTAACCCAAACACTATCCTAGGGCTGATGCTAATCATAACCCTAACACTATCCCAGGTCTGATGCTAACACTAACCCTAACCTAAACACTATCCTAGGGCTGATGCTAACCCTAACCATAACACTATCCTAGGGCTGATGCTAAACCTAACCCTAACCCTAACACTATCCTAGGGCTGATGCTAACCCTAACCCTAACACTATCCTTGGGCTGATGCTATCCCTAACCATAACACTATCCTAGGCCTGATGCTAACCCTAACCCTAGCACTATCCTAGGGCTGATGCTAACCCTAACCCTAACTCAAACACCATCCTAGGGCTTATGCTAACCATAACCCTAACACTATCCTAGGTTTGATGCTAACACTAACCCTAACCCTAACACTATCATAGGGCTGATGCTAACCCTAACCCTAACACTATCCTAGGGCTGATGCTAACCCTAACCCTAACCCTAACACTATCCAAGGGCTGATGCTAACCCTAACCCTAACACTATCCTAGGGCTGATGCTAACCGTAACCCTAACCCTAAGACTATCCTAGGGCTGATGCTAACCCTAACCCAAACCCTAACACTATCCTAGGGCTGATGCTAACCCTAACCCTAACACTATGCTAGGGCTGATGCTAACCGTAACCCTAACCCAAACACTACCCTAGGGCTGATGCTAACCATCACCCTAACACTATCCTAGGTCTGATGCTAACACTAATCCTAGCCCTAACACTATCCTAGGGCTGATGCTAACCCTAACCCTAACACTATCCTAGGGCTGATGCTAACCCTAACCCTAACCCAACATTGTCCTAGGGCTGAGGTTAACCCTAACCCTAACACTATCCTATGGCTGATGCTAACCCTAACCCTAACCCTAACACTATCCTAGGGCTGATGCTAATCCTAACCCTAACACTATCCTACGGCTGATGTTAACACTTACCCTAACCGTAACACTATCCAAGGGCTGATGCTAACCCTAACCCTAACCCTAACACTATCCTAAGGCTGATACTAACCCTAACCCTAACACTATCCTACGGCTGATGCTAACCCTAACCCTAACCGTAACACTATCCTAGGGCTGATGCTAACCCTAACCCTGACACTATCCTAAGGCTGATGCTAACCCTAACCCTAACACTATCCTAGGGCTGATGCTAACCCTAACCCTAACCCTAACACTATCCTAGCGCTGATGTTAACTCTAACCCTAACACTATCCTAGGGCTGATGCTAACCCTAACCCTACCCCTAACACTATCCTAGGGCTGATGCTAACCCTAACCCTAGCACTATCCTAGGGCTGATGCTAACCCTAAGCCTAACTCAAACACTATCCTAGGGCTTATGCTAACCATAACCCTAACACTATCCTAGCGCTGATGCTAACCCTAACCCTCACCCTAACACTATCCTAGGGCTGATGCTAACCCTAACCCTAACACTATCCTAGGCCTGATGCTAACCCTAACCTAGCACTATCCTAGGGCTTATGCTAACCCTAACCCTAACTCAAACACTATCCTAGGGCTTATTTTAACCATAACCCTAACACTATCCTAGGGCTGATGCTAACTCTAACCCCAACCCTAACACTATCCTAGGGCTGATGGTAAATCTAACCCTAACCCAAACACTATCCTAGGGCTGATGCTAATCATAACCCTAACACTATCCCAGGTCTGATGCTAACACTAACCCTAACCTTAACACTATCCTAGGGCTGATGCTAACCCTAACCCTAACACTATCCTAGGGCTGATGCTAAACCTAACCCTAACCCTAACACTATCCTAGGGCTGATGCTAACCCTAACCCTAACAATATCCTAGGGCTGATGCTAACTCTAACCATAACACTATCCTAGGCCTGATGCTAACCCTAACCCTAGTACTATCCTAGGGCTGATGCTAACACTAACGCTAACTCAAACACTATCCTAGGGCTTATGCTAGCCATAACCCTAACACTATCCTAGGTTTGATGCTAACACTAACCCTAACCCTAACACTATCCTAGGGCTGATGCTAACCCTAACCCTAACACTATCCTAGGGCTGACGCTAACCCTAACCCTAACCCTAACACTATCCAAGGGCTGATGCTAACCCTAACCCTAACACTATCCTAGGGCTGATGCTAACCGTAACCCTAACCCTAACACTATCCTAGGGCTGATGCTAACCCTAACCCTAACATTAACACTATCCTAGGGCTCATGCTAACCCTATCACTAACCCAAACACTATCCAAGGGCTGATGCTAATCATAACCCTAACACTATCCTAGGTCTGATGCTAACACTAACCCTAACGCTAACACTATCCTAGGGCTGATGCTAACCCTAAACCTAACACTATGCTAGGGCTGACGCTAACCCTAACCCTAACCCAAACACTACCCTAGGGCTGATGCTAACCATCACCCTAACACTATCCTAGGTCTGATTCTAACACTAACCCTAGACCTAACACTATCCTAGGGCTGATGCTAACCCTAACACTAACACTATCCTAGGGCTGATGCTAACCCTAACCCTAACCCAACATTGTCCTAGGGCTGAGGTTAACCCTAACCCTAACACTATCCTATGGCTGATGCTAACCCTAACCCTAACCCTAGCACTATCCTAGGGCTGATGCTAACCCTAATCCTAACACTATCCTACGGCTGATGCTAACCCTAACCCTAACCGTAACACTATCCTAGGGCTGATGCTAACCCTAACCCTTACCCTAACACTATCCTAGGGCTGATGATAACCGTAACCCTAACCTTAACACTATCCTAGGGCTGATGCTAACCCTAACCCTAACCCTAACACTATCCTAGCGCTGATGCTAATTCTAACCCTAACACTATCCTACGCCTGATGCTAACCCTAACCCTAACCCTAAAACTATCCTAGGGCTGATGCTAACCGTAACCCTAACCTTAACACTATCCTAGGGCTGATGCTAACCCTAACCCTAGCACTATCCTAGGGCTGATGCTAGCCCTAAACCTAACTCAAACACTATCCTAGGGCTTATGCTAACCATAACCCTAACACTATCCTAGGGCTGATGCTAACCCTAACCCTAACACTATCCTAGGGCTGATGCTAACCCTAACCCTAACAGTAACACTATCCTAGGGCTGATGCTAACCCTAACCCTAACACTATCCTAGGGCTGATGCTAACCGTAACCCTAATCCTAACACTATCCTAGGGCTGATGCTAACCCTAACCCTAACCCTAACACTAACCTAGGGCTGATGTTAACCCTAAACCTAACCCTTTCACTATTCTAGGGCTGATGCTAACCCTAACCCTAACCCAAACACTATCCTAGGGCTGATGCTAATCATAACCCTAACACTATCCCAGGCCTGATGCTAACATTAACCCTAACCCTAACACTATCCTAGGGCTGATGCTAACCCTAACCCTAACACTATCCTAGGGCTGATGTTAACCCTAACCGAACCCTAACACTATCCTAGAGCTGATGCTAAACCTAACCCTAACCCTAACACTATCCTAGGGCTGATGCTAACCCTAACCCTAACACTATCCTAGGGCTGATGCGAACCCTAACCCTAACCCTAAAACTGTCCTAGGTCTGATGCTAACCCTAACCCTAACACTATCCTAGGGCTGATGCTAACCCTAACCCTAACCCAAACACTGTCGTAGGGTTGATGCTAACCATGAACCTAACACTATCCTAGGTCTCATGCTAACACTAACCCTAGCCCTCACACTATCCTAGGGCTGATGCTAACCCTAACCCTAACACTATCCTACGGCTGAGGCTAACCCTAAAACTAACCCTAACACTATCCTACGGCTGATGCTATCCCTAACACTAACACTATCCTAGGGCTGATGCTAACCCTAACCCTAACCCTAACACTATCCTAAGGCTGCTGCTAACCCTAACACTATCCTAGGCCTGATGCTAACCCTAACCCTAACCCTAACACTATCCTAGTTCTGATGCTAACCCTAACCCTAACACTATCCTAGGGCTGATGCTAACCCTAAAACTAACCCTAACACTATCCTAGGGCTGATGCTAACCCTAACCCTAACACTATCCTAGGACTGATGCTAACCCTAAAACTAACCCTAACACTATCCTAGGGCTGATGCTATCCCTAACACTAACACTATCCTAGGGCTGATGCTAACCCTAACCCTAACCCTAACACTATCATAGGACTGATGCTAACCCTAACCCCAACCCTAACACTATCCTAGGGCTGATGCTAAATATAACCCTAACCCAAACACTATCCTAGGGCTGATGCTAATCATAACCCCAACCCTAACACTATCCTAGGGCTGATGCTAAATCTAACCCTAACCCAAACACTATCCTAGGGCTGATGCTAATCATAACCCTAACACTATCCCAGGTCTGATGCTAACACTAACCCTAACCTAAACACTATCCTAGGGCTGATGCTAACCCTAACCATAACACTATCCTAGGGCTGATGCTAAACCTAACCCTAACCCTAACACTATCCTAGGGCTGATGCTAACCCTAACCCTAACACTATCCTTGGGCTGATGCTATCCCTAACCATAACACTATCCTAGGCCTGATGCTAACCCTAACCCTAGCACTATCCTAGGGCTGATGCTAACCCTAACCCTAACTCAAACACCATCCTAGGGCTTATGCTAACCATAACCCTAACACTATCCTAGGTTTGATGCTAACACTAACCCTAACCCTAACACTATCATAGGGCTGATGCTAACCCTAACCCTAACACTATCCTAGGGCTGATGCTAACCCTAACCCTAACCCTAACACTATCCAAGGGCTGATGCTAACCCTAACCCTAACACTATCCTAGGGCTGATGCTAACCGTAACCCTAACCCTAAGACTATCCTAGGGCTGATGCTAACCCTAACCCAAACCCTAACACTATCCTAGGGCTGATGCTAACCCTAACCCTAACACTATGCTAGGGCTGATGCTAACCGTAACCCTAACCCAAACACTACCCTAGGGCTGATGCTAACCATCACCCTAACACTATCCTAGGTCTGATGCTAACACTAATCCTAGCCCTAACATTATCCTAGGGCTGATGCTAACCCTAACCCTAACACTATCCTAGGGCTGATGCTAACCCTAACCCTAACCCAACATTGTCCTAGGGCTGAGGTTAACCCTAACCCTAACACTATCCTATGGCTGATGCTAACCCTAACCCTAACCCTAACACTATCCTAGGGCTGATGCTAATCCTAACCCTAACACTATCCTACGGCTGATGTTAACACTTACCCTAACCGTAACACTATCCAAGGGCTGATGCTAACCCTAACCCTAACCCTAACACTATCCTAAGGCTGATACTAACCCTAACCCTAACACTATCCTACGGCTGATGCTAACCCTAACCCTAACCGTAACACTATCCTAGGGCTGATGCTAACCCTAACCCTGACACTATCCTAAGGCTGATGCTAACCCTAACCCTAACACTATCCTAGGGCTGATGCTAACCCTAACCCTAACCCTAACACTATCCTAGGGCTGATGTTAACTCTAACCCTAACACTATCCTAGGGCTGATGCTAACCCTAACCCTACCCCTAACACTATCCTAGGGCTGATGCTAACCCTAACCCTAGCACTATCCTAGGGCTGATGCTAACCCTAAGCCTAACTCAAACACTATCCTAGGGCTTATGCTAACCATAACCCTAACACTATCCTAGCGCTGATGCTAACCCTAACCCTCACCCTAACACTATCCTAGGGCTGATGCTAACCCTAACCCTAACACTATCCTAGGCCTGATGCTAACCCTAACCTAGCACTATCCTAGGGCTTATGCTAACCCTAACCCTAACTCAAACACTATCCTAGGGCTTATTTTAACCATAACCCTAACACTATCCTAGGGCTGATGCTAACTCTAACCCCAACCCTAACACTATCCTAGGGCTGATGGTAAATCTAACCCTAACCCAAACACTATCCTAGGGCTGATGCTAATCATAACCCTAACACTATCCCAGGTCTGATGCTAACACTAACCCTAACCTTAACACTATCCTAGGGCTGATGCTAACCCTAACCCTAACACTATCCTAGGGCTGATGCTAAACCTAACCCTAACCCTAACACTATCCTAGGGCTGATGCTAACCCTAACCCTAACAATATCCTAGGGCTGATGCTAACTCTAACCATAACACTATCCTAGGCCTGATGCTAACCCTAACCCTAGTACTATCCTAGGGCTGATGCTAACACTAACGCTAACTCAAACACTATCCTAGGGCTTATGCTAGCCATAACCCTAACACTATGCTAGGTTTGATGCTAACACTAACCCTAACCCTAACACTATCCTAGGGCTGATGCTAACCCTAACCCTAACACTATCCTAGGGCTGACGCTAACCCTAACTCTAACCCTAACACTATCCAAGGGCTGATGCTAACCCTAACCCTAACACTATCCTAGGGCTGATGCTAACCGTAACCCTAACCCTAACACTATCCTAGGGCTGATGCTAACCCTAACCCTAACATTAACACTATCCTAGGGCTCATGCTAACCCTATCACTAACCCAAACACTATCCAAGGGCTGATGCTAATCATAACCCTAACACTATCCTAGGTCTGATGCTAACACTAACCCTAACCCTAACACTATCCTAGGGCTGATGCTAACCCTAAACCTAACACTATGCTAGGGCTGACGCTAACCCTAACCCTAACCCAAACACTACCCTAGGGCTGATGCTAACCATCACCCTAACACTATCCTAGGTCTGATGCTAACACTAACCCTAGCCCTAACACTATCCTAGGGCTGATGCTAACCCTAACACTAACACTATCCTAGGGCTGATGCTAACCCTAACCCTAACCCAACATTGTCCTAGGGCTGAGGTTAACCCTAACCCTAACACTATCCTATGGCTGATGCTAACCCTAACCCTAACCCTAACACTATCCTAGGGCTGATGCTAACCCTAACCCTAACACTATCCTACGGCTGATGCTAACCCTAACCCTAACCGTAACACTATCCTAGGGCTGATGCTAACCCTAACCCTAACACTATCCTAGGGCTGATGCTAACCCTATCCCTAACCCTAACACTATCCTAAGGCTGATGCTAACCCTAACCCTAACACTATCCTAGGGCTGATGCTAACCCTAACCCTAACCCTAACACTATCCTAGGGCTGAAGTTAACTCTAACCCTAACACTATCCTAGGGCTGATGCTAACCCTAACCCTACCCCTAACACTATCCTAGGGCTGATGCTAACCCTAACCCTAACACTAACACTATCCTAGGGCTGATGCTAACCCTAACCCTAACACTATCCTAGGCCTGATGATAACCCTAACCCTAACCCAAACACTATCCTAGGCCTGATGCTAACCCTAACCCTAACCCTAACACTATCCTTGGTCTGATGCAAACCCTAACACTAACACTATCCTAGGGCTGATGCTAACCCTAACCCTTACCCTAACACTATCCTAGGGCTGATGCTAACCGTAACCCTAACCTTAACACTATCCTAGGGCTGATGCTAACCCTAACCCTAACCCAAACACTACCCTAGGGCTGATGCTAACCATCACCCTAACACTATCCTAGGTCTGATGCTAACACTAACCCTAGCCCTAACACTATCCTAGGGCTGATGCTAACCCTAACACTAACACTATCCTAGGGCTGATGCTAACCCTAACCCTAATCCAACATTGTCCTAGGGCTGAGGTTAACCCTAACCCTAACACTATCCTATGGCTGATGCTAACCCTAACCCTAACCCTAACACTATCCTAGGGCTGATGCTAACCCTAACCCTAACACTAACACTATCCTAGGGCTGATGCTAACCCTAACCCTAACACTATCCTAGGCCTGATGATAACCCTAACCCTAACCCAAACACTATCCTAGGCCTGATGCTAACCCTAACCCTAACCCTAACACTATCCTTGGTCTGATGCAAACCCTAACACTAACACTATCCTAGGGCTGATGCTAACCCTAACCCTTACCCTAACACTATCCTAGGGCTGATGCTAACCGTAACCCTAACCTTAACACTATCCTAGGGCTGATGCTAACCCTAACCCTAACCCTAACACTATCCTAGCGCTGATGCTAATCCTAACCCTAACACTATCCTAGGCCTGATGCTAACCCTAACCCTAACCCTAACACTATCCTAGGGCTGATGCTAACCGTAACCCTAACCTTAACACTATCCTAGGGCTGATGCTAACCCTAACCCTAGCACTATCCTAGGGCTGATGCTAACCCTAAAACTAACTCAAACACTATCCTAGGGCTTATGCTAACCATAACCCTAACACTATCCTAGGTCTGATGCTAACACTAACCCTAACCCTAACACTATCCTAGGGCTGATGCTAACCCTAACCCTAACACTATCCAAGGGCTGATGCTAACCCTAACCCTAACAGTAACACTATCGAAGGGCTGATGCTAACCCTAACCCTAACACTATCCTAGGGCTGATGCTAACCCTAACCCTAACCCTAACACTATCCTGGGGCTGATGCTAACCCTAACGCTAACACTAACACCATCCTAGGGCTGATGCTAACCCTAACCCTAACCCAAACACTATCCTAGGGCTGATGCTAATCATAACCCTAACACTATCCTAGGCCTGATGCTAACATTAACCCTAACCCTAACACTATCCTAGGGCTGATGCTAACCCTAACCCTAACACTATCCTAGGGCTGATGCTAACCATAACCGAACCCTAACACTATCCTAGGGCTGATGCTAAACCTAACCCTAACCCTAACACTATCCAAGGGCTGATGCTAACCCTAACCCTAACACTATCCCAGGGCTGATGCGAACCCTAACCCTAACCCTAAAACTGTCCTAGGTCTGATGCTAACCCTAACCCTAACACTATCCTAGGGCTGATGCTAACCCTAACCCTAACCCAAACACTATCCTAGGGTTGATGCTAACCATGAACCTAACACTATCCTAGGTCTCATGCTACCACTAACCCTAGCCCTCACACTATCCTAGGGCTGATGCTAACCCTAACCCTAACACTATGCTAGAGCTGAGGCTAACCCTAAAACTAACCCTAACACTATCCTAGGGCTGATGCTATCCCTAACACTAACACTATCCTACGGCTGATGCTAACCCTAACCCTAACCCTAACACTATCCTAAGGCTGCTGCTAACCCTAACACTATCCTAGGCCTGATGCTAACCCTAACCCTAATCCTAACACTATCATAGTTCTGATGCTAACCCTAACCCTAACACTATCCTAGGGCTGATGCTAACCCTAAAACTAACCCTAACAATATCCTAGGGCTGATGCTATCCCTAACACTAACACCATCCTAGGGCTGATGCTAACCCTAACCCTAACCCTAACACTATCATAGGACTGATGCTAACCATAACCCTAACACTATCCTAGGGCGGATGCTAACGCTAAACCTAACCCTAACACTATCCTAGGGCTGATGCTAACCCTAACCCTAACACTATCCTAGGGCTGATGCTAACCCTAACCATAACCCTAACACTATCCTAGGGCTGATGCGAACCCTAACCCTAACACTATCCTAGGCCTTATGCTAACCCTAACCCTAGCACTATCCTAGGGCTGATGCTAACCCTAACCCTAACTCAAACACTATCCTAGGGCTTCTGCTAACCATAACCCTAACACTATCCTAGGGCTGATGCTAACCCTAACCTAACCCTAACACTATCCTAGGGCTGATGCTAACCCTAACCCCAACCCTAACACTATCCTAGGGCTGATGCTAAATCTAACCCTAACCCAAACACTATCCTAGGGCAGATGCTAATCATAACCCTAACACTATCCCAGGTCTGATGCTAACACTAACCCTACCCTTAACACTATCCTAGGGCTGATGCTAACCCTAACCCTAACACTATCCTAGGGCTGATGCTAACCCTAACCCTAACACTATCCTAGGGCTGACGCTAACCCTAACCCTAACCCTAATACTATCCAAGGGCTGATGCTAACCCTAACCCTAACACTATCTTAGGGCTGATGCTAACCGTAACCCTAACCCTAACACTATCCTAGGGCTGATGCTAACCCTAACCCTAACCCTAACACTATCCTAGGGCTGATGCTAACCCTATCACTAACCCAAACACTATCCAAGGGCTGATGCTAATCATAACCCTAACACTATCCTAGGTCTGATGCTAACACTAACCCTAACCCTAACACTATCCTAGGGCTGATGCTAACCCTAAACCTAACACTATGCTAGGGCTGACGCTAACCCTAACCCTAACCCAAACACTACCCTAGGGCTGATGCTAACCATCACCCTAACACTATCCTAGGTCTGATGCTAACACTAACCCTAGCCCTAACACTATCCTAGGGCTGATGCTAACCCTAACACTAACACTATCCTAGGGCTGATGCTAACCCTAACCTTAACCCAACATTGTCCTAGGGCTGAGGTTAACCCTAACCCTAACACTATCCTATGGCTGATGCTAACCCTAACAATAACCCTAACACTATCCAAGGGCTGATGCTAACCCTAACCCTAACACTATCCTACGGCTGATGCTAACCCTAACCCTAACCGTAACACTATCCTAGGGCTGATGCTAACCCTAACCCTAACACTATCCTAGGGCTGATGCTAACCCTATCCCTAACCCTAACACTATCCCAAGGCTGATGCTAACCCTAACCCTAACACTATCCTACGGCTGATGCTAACCCTAACCCTAACCGTAACACTATACTAGGGCTGATGCTAACCCTAACCCTAACACTATCCTAAGGCTGATGCTAACCCTAACCCTAACACTATCCTAGGGCTGATGCTAACCCTAACCCTAACCCTAACACTATCCTAGGGCTGAAGTTAACTCTAACCCTAACACTATCCTAGGGCTGATGCTAACCCTAACCCTACCCCTAACACTATCCTAGGGCTGATGCTAACCCTAACCCTAACACTAACACTATCCTAGGGCTGATGCTAACGCTAACCCTAACACTATCCTAGGGCTCATGCTAACCCTAACCCTAACCCAAACACTATCCTAGGCCTGATGCTAACCCTAACCCTAACACTATCCTAGGCCTGATGATAACCCTAACCCTAACCCTAACACTATCCTAGGGCTGATGCTAACCCTAACCCTAACCCTAACACTATCCTTGGTCTGATGCAAACCCTAACACTAACACTATCCTAGGGCTGATGCTAACCCTAACCCTTACCCTAACACTATCCTAGGGCTGATTCTAACCGTAACCCTAACCTTAACACTATCCTAGGGCTGATGGTAAATCTAACCCTAACCCAAACACTATCCTAGGGCTGATGCTAATCATAACCCTAACACTATCCCAGGTCTGATGCTAACACTAACCCTAACCTTAACACTATCCTAGGGCTGATGCTAACCCTAACCCTAACACTATCCTAGGGCTGATGCTAAACCTAACCCTAACCCTAACACTATCCTAGGGCTGATGCTAACCCTAACCCTAACACTATCCTAGGGCTGATGCTAACTCTAACCATAACACTATCCTAGGCCTGATGCTAACCCTAACCCTAGTACTATCCTAGGGCTGATGCTAACACTAACGCTAACTCAAACACTATCCTAGGGCTTATGCTAGCCATAACCCTAACACTATCCTAGGGCTGACGCTAACCCTAACCCTAACACTATCCTAGGGCTGACGCTAACCCTAACCCTAACCCTAACACTATCCAAGGGCTGATGCTAACCCTAACCCTAACACTATCCTACGGCTGATGCTAACCGTAACCCTAACCCTAACACTATCCTAGGGCTGATGCTAACCCTAACCCTAACCCTAACACTATCCTAGGGCTCATGCTAACCCTATCACTAACCCAAACACTATCCAAGGGCTGATGCTAATCATAACCCTAACACTATCCTAGGTCTGATGCTAACACTAACCCTAACACTAACACTATCCTAGGGCTGATGCTAACCCTAACCCTAACCCAACATTGTCCTAGGGCTGAGGTTAACCCTAACCCTAACACTATCCTATGGCTGATGCTAACCCTAACCCTAACCCTAACACTATCCTAGGGCTAATGCTAACCCTAACCCTAACACTATCCTACGGCTGATGCTAACCCTAACCCTAACCGTAACACTATCCTAGGGCTGATGCTAACCCTAACCCTAACACTATCCTAGGGCTGATGCTAACCCTATCCCTAACCCTAACACTATCCTAAGGCTGATGCTAACCCTAACCCTAACACTATCCTACGGCTGATGCTAACCCTAACCCTAACCGTAACACTATCCTAGGGCTGATGCTAACCCTAACCCTAACACTATCCTAAGGCTGATGCTAACCCTAACCCTAACACTATCCTAGGGCTGATGCTAACCCTAACCCTAACACTATCCTAGGGCTGATGCTAACCATAACCGAACCCTAACACTATCCTAGGGCTGATGCTAAACCTAACCCTAACCCTAACACTATCCAAGGGCTGATGCTAACCCTAACCCTAACACTATCCCAGGGCTGATGCGAACCCTAACCCTAACCCTAAAACTGTCCTAGGTCTGATGCTAACCCTAACCCTAACACTATCCTAGGGCTGATGCTAACCCTAACCCTAACCCAAACACTATCCTAGGGTTGATGCTAACCATGAACCTAACACTATCCTAGGTCTCATGCTACCACTAACCCTAGCCCTCACACTATCCTAGGGCTGATGCTAACCCTAACCCTAACACTATGCTAGAGCTGAGGCTAACCCTAAAACTAACCCTAACACTATCCTAGGGCTGATGCTATCCCTAACACTAACACTATCCTACGGCTGATGCTAACCCTAACCCTAACCCTAACACTATCCTAAGGCTGCTGCTAACCCTAACACTATCCTAGGCCTGATGCTAACCCTAACCCTAATCCTAACACTATCATAGTTCTGATGCTAACCCTAACCCTAACACTATCCTAGGGCTGATGCTAACCCTAAAACTAACCCTAACAATATCCTAGGGCTGATGCTATCCCTAACACTAACACCATCCTAGGGCTGATGCTAACCCTAACCCTAACCCTAACACTATCATAGGACTGATGCTAACCATAACCCTAACACTATCCTAGGGCGGATGCTAACGCTAAACCTAACCCTAACACTATCCTAGGGCTGATGCGAACCCTAACCCTAACACTATCCTAGGGCTGATGCTAACCCTAACCATAACCCTAACACTATCCTAGGGCTGATGCGAACCCTAACCCTAACACTATCCTAGGCCTTATGCTAACCCTAACCCTAGCACTATCCTAGGGCTGATGCTAACCCTAACCCTAACTCAAACACTATACTAGGGCTTCTGCTAACCATAACCCTAACACTATCCTAGGGCTGATGCTAACCCTAACCTAACCCTAACACTATCCTAGGGCTGATGCTAACCCTAACCCCAACCCTAACACTATCCTAGGGCTGATGCTAAATCTAACCCTAACCCAAACACTATCCTAGGGCAGATGCTAATCATAACCCTAACACTATCCCAGGTCTGATGCTAACACTAACCCTACCCTTAACACTATCCTAGGGCTGATGCTAACCCTAACCCTAACACTATCCTAGGGCTGATGCTAACCCCAACCCTAACACTATCCTAGGGCTGACGCTAACCCTAACCCTAACCCTAATACTATCCAAGGGCTGATGCTAACCCTAACCCTAACACTATCTTAGGGCTGATGCTAACCGTAACCCTAACCCTAACACTATCCTAGGGCTGATGCTAACCCTAACCCTAACCCTAACACTATCCTAGGGCTGATGCTAACCCTATCACTAACCCAAACACTATCCAAGGGCTGATGCTAATCATAACCCTAACACTATCCTAGGTCTGATGCTAACACTAACCCTAACCCTAACACTATCCTAGGGCTGATGCTAACCCTAAACCTAACACTATGCTAGGGCTGACGCTAACCCTAACCCTAACCCAAACACTACCCTAGGGCTGATGCTAACCATCACCCTAACACTATCCTAGGTCTGATGCTAACACTAACCCTAGCCCTAACACTATCCTAGGGCTGATGCTAACCCTAACACTAACACTATCCTAGGGCTGATGCTAACCCTAACCTTAACCCAACATTGTCCTAGGGCTGAGGTTAACCCTAACCCTAACACTATCCTATGGCTGATGCTAACCCTAACAATAACCCTAACACTATCCAAGGGCTGATGCTAACCCTAACCCTAACACTATCCTACGGCTGATGCTAACCCTAACCCTAACCGTAACACTATCCTAGGGCTGATGCTAACCCTAACCCTAACACTATCCTAGGGCTGATGCTAACCCTATCCCTAACCCTAACACTATCCCAAGGCTGATGCTAACCCTAACCCTAACACTATCCTACGGCTGATGCTAACCCTAACCCTAACCGTAACACTATACTAGGGCTGATGCTAACCCTAACCCTAACACTATCCTAAGGCTGATGCTAACCCTAACCCTAACACTATCCTAGGGCTGATGCTAACCCTAACCCTAACCCTAACACTATCCTAGGGCTGAAGTTAACTCTAACCCTAACACTATCCTAGGGCTGATGCTAACCCTAACCCTACCCCTAACACTATCCTAGGGCTGATGCTAACCCTAACCCTAACACTAACACTATCCTAGGGCTGATGCTAACGCTAACCCTAACACTATCCTAGGGCTTATGCTAACCCTAACCCTAACCCAAACACTATCCTAGGCCTGATGCTAACCCTAACCCTAACACTATCCTAGGCCTGATGATAACCCTAACCCTAACCCTAACACTATCCTAGGGCTGATGCTAACCCTAACCCTAACCCTAACACTATCCTTGGTCTGATGCAAACCCTAACACTAACACTATCCTAGGGCTGATGCTAACCCTAACCCTTACCCTAACACTATCCTAGGGCTGATTCTAACCGTAACCCTAACCTTAACACTATCCTAGGGCTGATGGTAAATCTAACCCTAACCCAAACACTATCCTAGGGCTGATGCTAATCATAACCCTAACACTATCCCAGGTCTGATGCTAACACTAACCCTAACCTTAACACTATCCTAGGGCTGATGCTAACCCTAACCCTAACACTATCCTAGGGCTGATGCTAAACCTAACCCTAACCCTAACACTATCCTAGGGCTGATGCTAACCCTAACCCTAACACTATCCTAGGGCTGATGCTAACTCTAACCATAACACTATCCTAGGCCTGATGCTAACCCTAACCCTAGTACTATCCTAGGGCTGATGCTAACACTAACGCTAACTCAAACACTATCCTAGGGCTTATGCTAGCCATAACCCTAACACTATCCTAGGGCTGACGCTAACCCTAACCCTAACACTATCCTAGGGCTGACGCTAACCCTAACCCTAACCCTAACACTATCCAAGGGCTGATGCTAACCCTAACCCTAACACTATCCTACGGCTGATGCTAACCGTAACCCTAACCCTAACACTATCCTAGGGCTGATGCTAACCCTAACCCTAACCCTAACACTATCCTAGGGCTCATGCTAACCCTATCACTAACCCAAACACTATCCAAGGGCTGATGCTAATCATAACCCTAACACTATCCTAGGTCTGATGCTAACACTAACCCTAACCCTAACACTATCCTAGGGCTGATGCTAACCCTAAACCTAACACTATGCTAGGGCTGACGCTAACCCTAACCCTAACCCACACACTACCCTAGGGCTGATGCTAACCATCACCCTAACACTATCCTAGGTCTGATGCTAACACTAACCCTAGCCCTAACACTATCCTAGGGCTGATGCTAACCCTAACACTAACACTATCCTAGGGCTGATGCTAACCCTAACCCTAACCCAACATTGTCCTAGGGCTGAGGTTAACCCTAAGCCTAACACTATCCTATGGCTGATGCTAACCCTAACCCTAACCCTAACACTATCCTAGGGCTGATGCTAACCCTAACCCTAACACTATCCTACGGCTGATGCTAACCCTAACCCTAACCGTAACACTATCCTAGGGCTGATGCTAACCCTAACCCTAACACTATCCTAGGGCTGATGCTAACCCTATCCCTAACCCTAACACTATCCTAAGGCTGATGCTAACCCTAACCCTAACACTATCCTACGGCTGATGCTAACCCTAACCCTAACCGTAACACTATCCTAGGGCTGATGCTAACCCTAACCCTAACACTATCCTAAGGCTGATGCTAACCCTAACCCTAACACTATCCTAGGGCTGATGCTAACCCTAACCCTAACCCTAACACTATCCTAGGGCTGAAGTTAACTCTAACCCTAACACTATCCTAGGGCTGATGCTAACCCTAACCCTACCCCTAACACTATCCTAGGGCTGATGCTAACCCTAACCCTAACACTAACACTATCCTAGGGCTGATGCTAACCCTAACCCTAACACTATCCTAGGCCTGATGATAACCCTAACCCTAACCCAAACACTATCCTAGGCCTGATGCTAACCCTAACCCTAACCCTAACACTATCCTTGGTCTGATGCAAACCCTAACACTAACACTATCCTAGGGCTGATGCTAACCCTAACCCTTACCCTAACACTATCCTAGGGCTGATGCTAACCGTAACCCTAACCTTAACACTATCCTAGGGCTGATGCTAACCCTAACCCTAACCCTAACACTATCCTAGCGCTGATGCTAATCCTAACCCTAACACTATCCTAGGCCTGATGCTAACCCTAACCCTAACCCTAACACTATCCTAGGGCTGATGCTAACCGTAACCCTAACCTTAACACTATCCTAGGGCTGATGCTAACCCTAACCCTAGCACTATCCTAGGGCTGATGCTAACCCTAAACCTAACTCAAACACTATCCTAGGGCTTATGCTAACCATAACCCTAACACTATCCTAGGTCTGATGCTAACACTAACCCTAACCCTAACACTATCCTAGGGCTGATGCTAACCCTAACCCTAACACTATCCAAGGGCTGATGCTAACCCTAACCCTAACAGTAACACTATCGAAGGGCTGATGCTAACCCTAACCCTAACACTATCCTAGGGCTGATGCTAACCCTAACCCTAACCCTAACACTATCCTAGGGCTGATGCTAACCCTAACGCTAACACTAACACCATCCTAGGGCTGATGCTAACCCTAACCCTAACCCAAACACTATCCTAGGGCTGATGCTAATCATAACCCTAACACTATCCTAGGCCTGATGCTAACATTAACCCTAACCCTAACACTATCCTAGGGCTGATGCTAACCCTAACCCTAACACTATCCTAGGGCTGATGCTAACCATAACCGAACCCTAACACTATCCTAGGGCTGATGCTAAACCTAACCCTAACCCTAACACTATCCAAGGGCTGATGCTAACCCTAACCCTAACACTATACCAGGGCTGATGCGAACCCTAACCCTAACCCTAAAACTGTCCTAGGTCTGATGCTAACCCTAACCCTAACACTATCCTAGGGCTGATGCTAACCCTAACCCTAACCCAAACACTATCCTAGGGTTGATGCTAACCATGAACCTAACACTATCCTAGGTCTCATGCTACCACTAACCCTAGCCCTCACACTATCCTAGGGCTGATGCTAACCCTAACCCTAACACTATGCTAGAGCTGAGGCTAACCCTAAAACTAACCCTAACACTATCCTAGAGCTGATGCTATCCCTAACACTAACACTATCCTACGGCTGATGCTAACCCTAACCCTAACCCTAACACTATCCTAAGGCTGCCGCTAACCCTAACACTATCCTAGGCCTGATGCTAACCCTAACCCTAATCCTAACACTATCATAGTTCTGATGCTAACCCTAACCCTAACACTATCCTAGGGCTGATGCTAACCCTAAAACTAACCCTAACAATATCCTAGGGCTGATGCTATCCCTAACACTAACACCATCCTAGGGCTGATGCTAACCCTAACCCTAACCCTAACACTATCATAGGACTGATGCTAACCATAACCCTAACACTATCCTAGGGCGGATGCTAACGCTAAACCTAACCCTAACACTATCCTAGGGCTGATGCTAACCCTAACCCTAACACTATCCTAGGGCTGATGCTAACCCTAACCATAACCCTAACACTATCCTAGGGCTGATGCGAACCCTAACCCTAACACTATCCTAGGCCTTATGCTAACCCTAACTCTAGCACTACCCTAGGGCTGATGCTAACCCTAACCCTAACTCAAACACTATCCTAGGGCTTCTGCTAACCATAACCCTAACACTATCCTAGGGCTGATGCTAACCCTAACCTAACCCTAACACTATCCTAGGGCTGATGCTAACCCTAACCCCAACCCTAACACTATCCTAGGGCTGATGCTAAATCTAACCCTAACCCAAACACTATCCTAGGGCAGATGCTAATCATAACCCTAACACTATCCCAGGTCTGATGCTAACACTAACCCTACCCTTAACACTATCCTAGGGCTGATGCTAACCCTAACCCTAACACTATCCTAGGGCTGATGCTAACCCTAACCCTAACACTATCCTAGGGCTGACGCTAACCCTAACCCTAACCCTAACACTATCCAAGGGCTGATGCTAACCCTAACCCTAACACTATCCTAGGGCTGATGCTAACCGTAACCCTAACCCTAACACTATCCTAGGGCTGATGCTAACCCTAACCCTAACCCTAACACTATCCTAGGGCTGATGCTAACCCTATCACTAACCCAAACACTATCCAAGGGCTGATGCTAATCATAACCCTAACACTATCCTAGGTCTGATGCTAACACTAACCCTAACCCTAACACTATCCTAGGGCTGATGCTAACCCTAAACCTAACACTATGCTAGGGCTGACGCTAACCCTAACCCTAACCCAAACACTACCCTAGGGCTGATGCTAACCATCACCCTAACACTATCCTAGGTCTGATGCTAACACTAACCCTAGCCCTAACACTATCCTAGGGCTGATGCTAACCCTAACACTAACACTATCCTAGGGCTGATGCTAACCCTAACCTTAACCCAACATTGTCCTAGGGCTGAGGTTAACCCTAACCCTAACACTATCCTATGGCTGATGCTAACCCTAACCCTAACCCTAACACTATCCAAGGGCTGATGCTAACCCTAACCGTAACACTATCCTAGGGCTGATGCTAACCCTAACCCTAACACTATCCTAGGGCTGATGCTAACCCTATCCCTAACCCTAACACTATCCCAAGGCTGATGCTAACCCTAACCCTAACACTATCCTACGGCTGATGCTAACCCTAACCCTAACCGTAACACTATCCTAGGGCTGATGCTAACCCTAACCCTAACACTATCCTAAGGCTGATGCTAACCCTAACCCTAACACTATCCTAGGGCTGATGCTAACCCTAACCCTAACCCTAACACTATCCTAGGGCTGAAGTTAACTCTAACCATAACACTAATCTAGGGCTGATGCTAACCCTAACCCTACCCCTAACACTATCCTAGGGCTGATGCTAACCCTAACAATAACACTAACACTATCCTAGGGCTGATGCTAACGCTAACCCTAACACTATCCTAGGGCTTATGCTAACCCTAACACTAACCCAAACACTATCCTAGGCCTGATGCTAACCCTAACCCTAACACTATCCTAGGCCTGATGATAACCCTAACCCTAACCCTAACACTATCCTAGGGCTGATGCTAACCCTAACCCTAACCCTAACACTATCCTTGGTCTGATGCAAACCCTAACACTAACACTATCCTAGGGCTGATGCTAACCCTAACCCTTACCCTAACACTATCCTAGGGCTGATTCTAACCGTAACCCTAACCTTAACACTATCCTAGGGCTGATGCTAACCCTAACCCTAACCATAACACTATCCTAGCGCTGATGCTAATCCTAACCCTAACACTATCCTAGGCCTGATGCTAACCCTAACCCTAACCCTAACACTATCCTAGGGCTGATGATAACCGTAACCCTAACCTTAACACTATCCTAGGGCTGATGCTAACCCTAACCCTAGCACTATCCTAGGGCTGATGCTAACCCTAAACCTAACTCAAACACTATCCTAGGGCTTATGCTAACCATAACCCTAACACTATCCTAGGTCTGATGCTAACACTAACCCTAACCCTAACACTATCCTAGGGCTGATGCTAACCCTAACCCTAACACTATCCAAGGGCTGATGCTAACCCTAACGCTAACAGTAACACTATCGAAGGGCTGATGCTAACCCTAACCCTAACACTATCCTAGGGCTGATGCTAACCCTAACCCTAACCCTAACACTATCCTAGGGCTGATGCTAACCCTAACCCTAACACTAACACCATCCTAGGGCTGATGCTAACCCTAACCCTAACCCAAACACTATCCTAGGACTGATGCTAATCATAACCCTAACACTATCCTAGGCCTGATGCTAACATTAACCCTAACCCTAACACTATCATAGGGCTGATGCTAACCCTAACCCTAACACTATCCTAGGGCTCATGCTAACCATAACCGAACCCTAACACTATCCTAGGGCTGATGCTAAACCTAACCCTAACCCTAACACTATCCAAGGGCTGATGCTAACCCTAACCCTAACACTATCCCAGGGCTGATGCGAACCCTAACCCTAACCCTAAAACTGTCCTAGGTCTGATGCTAACCCTAACCCTAACACTATCCTAGGGCTGATGCTAACCCTAACCCTAACCCAAACACTATCCTAGGGTTGATGCTAACCATGAACCTAACACTATCCTAGGTCTCATGCTACCACTAACCCTAGCCCTCACACTATCCTAGGGCTGATGCTAACCCTAACCCTAACACTATGCTAGAGCTGAGGCTAACCCTAAAACTAACCCTAAAACTATCCTAGGGCTGATGCTATCCCTAACACTAACACTATCCTACGGCTGATGCTAACCCTAACCCTAACCCTAACACTATCCTAAGGCTGCTGCTAACCCTAACACTATCCTAGGCCTGATGCTAACTCTAACCCTAATCCTAATACTATCCTAGTTCTGATGCTAACCCTAACCCTAACACTATCCTAGGGCTGATGCTAACCCTAAAACTAACCCTAACACTATCCTAGGGCTGATGCTATCCCTAACACTAACACCATCCTAGGGCTGATGCTAACCCTAACCCTAACCCTAACACTATCATAGGACTGATGCTAACCATAACCCTAACACTATCCTAGGGCGGATGCTAACGCTAACCCTAACCCTAACACTATCCTAGGGCTGATGCTAAATCTAACCCTAACACTATCCTAGGGCTGATGCTAACCCTAACCATAACCCTAACACTATCCTAGGGCTGATGCGAACCCTAACCCTAACACTATCCTAGGCCTTATGCTAACCCTAACCCTAGCACTATCCTAGGGCTGATGCTAACGCTAACCCTAACTCAAACACTATCCTAGGGCTTCTGCTAACCATAACCCTAACACTATCCTAGGGCTGATGCTAACCCTAACCTAACCCTAACACTATCCTAGGGCTGATGCTAACCCTAACCCCAACCCTAACACTATCCTAGGGCTGATGCTAAATCTAACCCTAACCCAAACACTATCCTAGGGCAGATGCTAATCATAACCCTAACACTATCCCAGGTCTGATGCTAACACTAACCCTACCCTTAACACTATCCTAGGGCTGATGCTAACCCTAACCCTAACACTATCCTAGGGCTGATGCTAAACCTAACCCTAACCCTAACACTATCCTAGGGCTGATGCTAACCCTAACCCTAACACTATCCTTGGGCTGATGCTAACCCTAAACATAACACTATCCTAGGCCTGATGCTAACCCTAACCCTAGCACTATCCTAGGGCTGATGCTAACCCTAACCCTAACTCAAACACTATCCTAGGGCTTATGCTAACCATAACGCTAACACTATCCTAGGTTTGATGCTAACACTAACCCTAACCCTAACACTATCCTAGGGCTGATGCTAACCCTAACCCTAACACTATCCTAGGGCTGATGCTAACCCTAACCCTAACACTATCCAAGGTCTGATGCTAACCCTAACCCTAACACTATCCTAGGGCTGATGCTAACCGTAACCCTAACCCTAGGACTATCCTAGGGCTGATGCTAACCCTAACCCTAACCCTAACACTATCCTAGGGCTGATGCTAACCCTAACCCTAACCCTAACACTATCCTAGGGCTGATGCTAACCCTAACCCTAATGCAAACACTATCCTAGGGCTGATGCTAATCATAACCCTAACACTATCCTATGTCTGATGCTAACACTAACCCTAACCCTAACGCTATCCTAGGGCTGATGCTAACCCTAACCCTAACACTATGCTAGGGCTGATGCTAACCGTAACTCTAACCCAAACACTACCCTAGGGGGGATGCTAACCATCACCCTAACACTATCCTAGGTCTGATGCTAACACTAATCCTACCCCTAACGCTATCCTAGGGCTGATGCTAACCCTAACCCTAACACTATCCTAGGGCTGATGCTAACCCTAACCCTAACCCAACGTTTTCCTAGGGCTGAGGTTAACCCTAACCCTAACACTATCCTAGGGCTGATGCTAACCCTAACCCTAACCCTAACACTATCCTAGGGCTGATGCTAACCCTAACCCTAACCCAACATTGTCCTAGGGCTAAGGTTAACCCTAACCCTAACACTATCCTATGGCTGATGCTAACCCTAACCCTAACCCTAACACTATCCTAGGGCTGATGCTAAACCTAACCCTAACACTATCCTACGGGTGATGCTAACCCTAACCCTAACCGTAACACTATCCTAGGGCTGATGCTAACCCTAACCCTCACACTATCCTAGGGCTGATGCTAACCCTATCCCTAACCCTAACACTATCCTAAGGCTGATGCTAACCCTAACCCTAACACTATCCTACGGCTGATGCTAACCCTAACCCTAACCGTAACACTATCCTAGGGCTGGTGCTAACCCTAACCCTAACACTATCCTAAGGCTGATGCTAATCCTAACCCTAACACTATCCTAGGGCTGATGCTAACACTAACCCTAACGCTAACACTATCCTAGGGCTGAAGTTAACTCTAACCCTAACATTATCCTAGGGCTAATGCTAACCCTAACCCTACCCCTAACACTATCCTAGGGCTGATGCTAACCCTAACCCTAACACTATCCTAGGCCTGATGATAACCCTAACCCTATCCTAACACTATCCTAGGGCTGATGCTAACCCTAACCCTAACCCAAACACTATCCTAGGGTTGATGCTAACCATGAACCTAACACTATCCTAGGTCTCATGCTACCACTAACCCTAGCCCTCACACTATCCTAGGGCTGATGCTAACCCTAACCCTAACACTATGCTAGAGCTGAGGCTAACCCTAAAACTAACCCTAACACTATCCTAGGGCTGATGCTATCCCTAACACTAACACTATCCTACGGCTGATGCTAACCCTAACCCTAACCCTAACACTATCCTAAGGCTGCTGCTAACCCTAACACTATCCTAGGCCTGATGCTAACTCTAACCCTAATCCTAATACTATCCTAGTTCTGATGCTAACCCTAACCCTAACACTATCCTAGGGCTGATGCTAACCCTAAAACTAACCCTAACACTATCCTAGGGCTGATGCTATCCCTAACACTAACACCATCCTAGGGATGATGCTAACCCTAACCCTAACCCTAACACTATCATAGGACTGATGCTAACCATAACCCTTACACTATCCTAGGGCGGATGCTAACGCTAACCCTAACCCTAACACTATCCTAGGGCTGATGCTAACCCTAACCATAACCCTAACACTATCCTAGGGCTGATGCGAACCCTAACCCTAACACTATCCTAGGCCTTATGCTAACCCTAACCCTAGCACTATCCTAGGGCTGATGCTAACGCTAACCCTAACTCAAACACTATCCTAGGGCTTCTGCTAACCATAACCCTAACACTATCCTAGGGCTGATGCTAACCCTAACCTAACCCTAACACTATCCTAGGGCTGATGCTAACCCTAACCCCAACCCTAACACTATCCTAGGGCTGATGCTAAATCTAACCCTAACCCAAACACTATCCTAGGGCAGATGCTAATCATAACCCTAACACTATCCCAGGTCTGATGCTAACACTAACCCTACCCTTAACACTATCCTAGGGCTGATGCTAACCCTAACCCTAACACTATCCTAGGGCTGATGCTAAACCTAACCCTAACCCTAACACTATCCTAGGGCTGATGCTAACCCTAACCCTAACACTATCCTTGGGCTGATGCTAACCCTAAACATAACACTATCCTAGGCCTGATGCTAACCCTAACCATAGCACTATCCTAGGGCTGATGCTAACCCTAACCCTAACTCAAACACTATCCTAGGGCTTATGCTAACCATAACGCTAACACTATCCTAGGTTTGATGCTAACACTAACCCTAACCCTAACACTATCCTAGGGCTGATGCTAACCCTAACCCTAACACTATCCTAGGGCTGATGCTAACCCTAACCCTAACACTATCCAAGGTCTGATGCTAACCCTAACCCTAACACTATCCTAGGGCTGATGCTAACCGTAACCCTAACCCTAGGACTATCCTAGGGCTGATGCTAACCCTAACCCTAACACTAACACTATCCTAGGGCTGATGCTAACCCTAACCCTAACCCTAACACTATCCTAGGGCTGATGCTAACCCTAACCCTAATGCAAACACTATCCTAGGGCTGATGCTAATCATAACCCTAACACTATCCTATGTCTGATGCTAACACTAACCCTAACCCTAACGCTATCCTAGGGCTGATGCTAACTCTAACCCTAACACTATGCTAGGGCTGATGCTAACCGTAACTCTAACCCAAACACTACCCTAGGGGGGATGCTAACCATCACCCTAACACTATCCTAGGTCTGATGCTAACACTAATCCTACCCCTAACGCTATCCTAGGGCTGATGCTAACCCTAACCCTAACACTATCCTAGGGCTGATGCTAACCCTAACCCTAACCCAACGTTTTCCTAGGGCTGAGGTTAACCCTAACCCTAACACTATCCTAGGGCTGATGCTAACCCTAACCCTAACCCTAACACTATCCTAGGGCTGATGCTAACCCTAACCCTAACCCAACATTGTCCTAGGGCTGAGGTTAACCCTAACCCTAACACTATCCTATGGCTGATGCTAACCCTAACCCTAACCCTAACACTATCCTAGGGCTGATGCTAAACCTAACCCTAACACTATCCTACGGGTGATGCTAACCCTAACCCTAACCGTAACACTATCCTAGGGCTGATGCTAACCCTAACCCTCACACTATCCTAGGGCTGATGCTAACCCTATCCCTAACAATAACACTATCCTAAGGCTGATGCTAACCCTAACCCTAACACTATCCTACGGCTGATGCTAACCCTAACCCTAACCGTAACACTATCCTAGGGCTGGTGCTAACCCTAACCCTAACACTATCCTAAGGCTGATGCTAATCCTAACCCTAACACTATCCTAGGGCTGATGCTAACACTAACCCTAACCCTAACACTATCCTAGGGCTGAAGTTAACTCTAACCCTAACATTATCCTAGGGCTAATGCTAACCCTAACCCTACCCCTAACACTATCCTAGGGCTGATGCTAACCCTAACCCTAACCCAAACACTATCCTAGGGCTGATGCTAACCCTAACCCTAACACTATCCTAGGCCTGATGATAACCCTAACCCTATCCTAACACTATCCTAGGGCTGATGCTAACCCTAACCCTAACCCAAACACTATCCTAGGGTTGATGCTAACCATGAACCTAACACTATCCTAGGTCTCATGCTACCACTAACCCTAGCCCTCACACTATCCTAGGGCTGATGCTAACCCTAACCCTAACACTATGCTAGAGCTGAGGCTAACCCTAAAACTAACCCTAACACTATCCTAGGGCTGATGCTATCCCTAACACTAACACTATCCTACGGCTGATGCTAACCCTAACCCTAACCCTAACACTATCCTAAGGCTGCTGCTAACCCTAACACTATCCTAGGCCTGATGCTAACCCTAACCCTAATCCTAATACTATCCTAGTTCTGATGCTAACCCTAACCCTAACACTATCCTAGGGCTGATGCTAACCCTAAAACTAACCCTAACACTATCCTAGGGCTGATGCTATCCCTAACACTAACACCATCCTAGGGCTGATGCTAACCCTAACCCTAACCCTAACATTATCATAGGACTGATGCTAACCATAACCCTAACACTATCCTAGGGCGGATGCTAACGCTAACCCTAACCCTAACACTATCCTAGGGCTGATGCTAAATCTAACCCTAACACTATCCTTGGGCTGATGCTAACCCTAACCATAACCCTAACACTATCCTAGGGCTGATGCGAACCCTAACCCTAACACTATCCTAGGCCTTATTCTAACCCTAACCATAGCACTATCCTAGGGCTGATGCTAACCCTAACCCTAACTCATGCTAACCCTAACCCTAACACTATCCTTGGGCTGATGCTAACCCTAACCATAACCCTAACACTATCCTAGGGCTGATGCGAACCCTAACCCTAACACTATCCTAGGCCTTATGCTAACCCTAACCCTAGCACTATCCTAGGGCTGATGCTAACCCTAACCGTAACTCAAACACTATCCTAGGGCTTCTGCTAACCATAACCCTAACACTATCCTAGGGCTGATGCTAACCCTAACCTAACCCTAACACTATCCTAGGGCTGATGCTAACCCTAACCCCAACCCTAACACTATCCTAGGGCTGATGCTAAATCTAACCCTAACCCAAACACTATCCTAGGGCAGATGCTAATCATAACCCTAACACTATCCCAGGTCTGATGCTAACACTAACCCTACCCTTAACCCTATCCTAGGGTTGATGCTAACCCTAACCCTAACACTATCCTAGGGCTGATGCTAAAACTAACCCTAACCCTAACACTATCCTAGGGCTGATGCTAACCCTAACCCTAACACTATCCTTGGGCTGATGCTAACCCTAAACATAACACTATCCTAGGCCTGATGCTAACCCTAACCCTAGCACTATCCTAGGGCTGATGCTAACCCTAACCCTAACTCAAACACTATCCTAGGGCTTATGCTAACCATAACCCTAACACTATCCTAGGTTTGATGCTAACACTAACCCTAACCCTAACACTATCCTAGGGCTGATGCTAACCCTAACCCTAACACTATCCTAGGGCTGATGCTAACCGTAACCCTAACCCTAGGACTATCCTAGGGCTGATGCTAACCCTAACCCTAACACTATCCAAGGGCTGATGCTAACCCTAACCCTAACACTATCCTAGGGCTGATGCTAACCGTAACCCTAACCCTAGGACTATCCTAGGGCTGATGCTAACCCTAACCCTAACCCTAACACTATCCTAGGGCTGATGCTAACCCTAACCCTAACCCTAACACTATCCTAGGGCTGATGCTAACCCTAACCCTAACCCAAACACTATCCTAGGGCTGATGCTAATCATAACCCTAACACTATCCTATGTCTGATGCTAACACTAACCCTAACCCTAACGCTATCCTAGGGCTGATGCTAACCCTAACCCTAACACTATGCTAGGGCTGATGCTAACCGTAACTCTAACCCAAACACTACCCTAGGGGGGATGCTAACCATCACCCTAACACTATCCTAGGTCTGATGCTAACACTAATCCTACCCCTAACACTATCCTAGGGCTGATGCTAACCCTAACCCTAACACTATCCTAGGGCTGATGCTAACCCTAACCCTAACCCAACGTTTTCCTAGGGCTGAGGTTAACCCTAACCCTAACACTATCCTATAGCTGATGCTAACCCTAACCCTAACCCTAACACTATCCTAGGGCTGATGCTAACCCTAACCCTAACCCAACATTGTCCTAGAGCTGAGGTTAACCCTAACCCTAACACTATCCTATGGCTGATGCTAACCCTAACCCTAACCCTAACACTATCCTAGGGCTGATGCTAAACCTAACCCTAACACTATCCTACGGGTGATGCTAACCCTAACCCTAACCGTAACACTATCCTAGGGCTGGTGCTAACCCTAACCCTAACACTATCCTAAGGCTGATGCTAATCCTAACCCTAACACTATCCTAGGGCTGATGCTAACACTAACCCTAACCCTAACACTATCCTAGGGCTGAAGTTAACTCTAACCCTAACATTATCCTAGGGCTAATGCTAACCCTAACCCTACCCCTAACACTATCCTAGGGCTGATGCTAACCCTAACCCTAACACTAACACTATCCTAGGGCTGATGCTAACCCTAACCCTAACACTATCCTAGGGCTGATGCTAACCCTAACCCTAACCCAAACACTATCCTAGGGCTGATGCTAACCCTAACCCTAACACTATCCTAGGCCTGATGATAACCCTAACCCTATCCTAACACTATCCTAGGGCTGATGCTAACCCTAACCCTAACCCTAACACTATCCTTGGTCTGATGCAAACCCTAACACTAACACTATCCTAGGGCTGATGCTAACCCTAACCCTTACCCTAACACTATCCTAGGGCTGATGCTACCCGTAACCCTAACCTTAACACTATCCTAGGGCTGATGCTAACCCTAACCCTAACCCTAACAGTATCCTAGCGCTGATGCTAATCCTAACCCTAACACTATCCTAGGCCTGATGCTAACCCTAACCCTAACCCTAACACTATCCTAGGGCTGATGGTAACCCTAACCCTAGCACTATCCTAGGGCTGATGCTAACCCTAAACCTAACTCAAACACTATCCTAGGGCTTATGCTAACCATAACCCTAACACTATCCTAGGTCTGATGCTAACACTAACCCTAACCCTAACACTATCCTAGGGCTGCTGCTAACCCTAACCCTAACACTATCCTAGGGCTGATGCTAACCCTAACCCTAACACTATGCTAGGGCTGATGCTAACCCTAACCCTAACAGTAACACTATCGAAGGGCTGATGCTAACCCTAACCCTAACACTATCCTAGGGCTGATGCTAACCCTAACCCTAACCCTAACACTATCCTAGGGCTGATGTTAACCCTAACCCTAACCCTAACACTATCCTAGGGCTGATGCTAACCCGATCCCTATGCCAAACACTATCCTAGGGCTGATGCTAATCATAACGCTAACACTATCCTAGTCCTGATGCTAACATTAACCCTAACCCTAACACTATCCTAGGGCTGATGCTAACCCTAACCCTAACACTATCCTAGGGCTGATGCTAACCCTAACCGAACCCTAACACTATCCTAGGGCTGATGCTAAACCTAACCCTAACCCTAATACTATCCTCGGGCTGATGCTAACCCTAACCCTAACACTATCCTAGGTCTGATGCGAACCCTAACCCTAACCCTAAAACTATCCTAGGTCTGATGCCAACCCTAACCCTAACACTATCCTAGGGCTGATGCTAACCCTAACCCTAACCCAAACACAATCCTAGGGTTGATGCTAACCATGAACGTAACACTATCCTAGGTCTCATGCTAACACTAACCCTAGCCCTCACACTATCCTAGGGCTGATGCTAACCCTAACCCTAACACTATCCTAGGGCTGAGGCTAACCCTAAAACTAACCCTAACACTATCCTAGGGCTGATGCTATCCCTAAAACTAACACTATCCTAGGGCTGATGCTAACCCTAACCCTAACCCTAACACTATCCTAAGGCTGCTGCTAACCCTAACACTATCCTGGGCCTGATGCTAACCCTAACCCTAACCCTAACACTATCCTAGTTCTGATGCTAACCCTAACCCTAACACTATCCTACGGCTGATGCTAACCCTAAAACTAACCCTAACACTCTCCTAGGGCTGAAGCTATCCCTAACACTAACACTATCCTAGGGCTGATGCTAACCCTAACCCTAACCCTAACACTATCATAGGACTGATGCTAACCATAACCCTAACACTATCCTAGGGCGGATTCTAAAGCTAACCCTAACCCTAACACTATCCTAGGGCTGATGCTAACCCTAACCCTAACACTATCCTAGGGCTGATGCTAACCCTAACCCTAACCCTAACACTATCCTAGGGCTGATGTGAACACTAACCCTAACACTATCCTAGGCCTTATGCTAACCCTAACCCTAGCACTATCCTAGGGCTGATGCTAACCCTAACCCTAACTCAAACACATTCCTAGGGCTTCTGCTAACCATAACCCTAACACTATCCTAGGGCTGATGCTAACCCTAACCTAACCCTAACACTATCCTAGGGCTGATGCTAACCCTAACCCCAACCCTAACACTATCCTAGGGCTGATGCTAACCGTAACCCTAACCTTAACACTATCCTAGGGCTGATGCTAACCCTAACCCTAACACTATCCTAGGGCTGATGCTAACCTTAACCCTAACCCAACATTTTCCTATGGCTGAGGTTAACCCTAACCCTAACACTATCCTATGGCTGATGCCTACCCTAACCCTAACCCTAACACTATCCTAGGGCTGATGCTAACCCTAACCCTAACACTATACTACGGCTGATGCTAACCCTAACCCTTACCGTAACACTATCCTAGGGCTGATGCTAACCCTAACCCTAACACTATCCTAGGGCTGATGCTAACCCTAACCCTAACCCTAACACTATCCTAAGGCTGATGCTAACCCTAACCCTAACACTATCCTACGGCTGATGCTAACCCTAACCCTAACCGTAACACTATCCTAGGGCTGATGCTAACCCTAACCCTAACACTATGCTAAGGCTGATGCTAACCCTAACCCTAACACTATCCTAGGGCTGATGCTAACCCTAACCCTAACCCTAACACTATCCTAGGGCTGATGTTAACTCTAACCCTAACACTATCCTAGGGCTGATGCTAACCCTAACCCTACCCCTAACACTATCCTAGGGCTGATGCTAACCCTAACCCTAACACTAACAATATCCTAGGGCTGATGCTAACCCTAACCCTAACACTATACTAGGGCTGATGCTAACCCTAACCCTAACCCTAACACTATCCTAGGGCTGATGCTAACCCTAACCATAACACTATCCTAGGCCTGATGATAACCCTAACCCTATCCTAACACTATCCTAGGGATGATGCTAACCCTAACCCTAACCCTAACACTATCCTAGGGCTGATGCTAACCCTATCCCTAACACTATCCTACGGCTGATGCTAACCCTAACACTAACACTATCCTAGGGCTGATGCTAACCCTAAGCCTTACCCTAACACTATCCTAGGGCTGATGCTAACCGTAACCCTAACCTTAACACTATCCTAGGGCTGATACTAACCCTAACAATAACCTTAACACTATCATAGCGCTGATGCTAATCCTAAGCCTAACACTATCCTAGGCCAGATGCTAACCCTAACCCTAACCCTAACACTATCCTAGGGCTGATGCTAACCGTAACCCTAACCTTAACACTATCCTAGGGCTGATGCTAACCCTAACCCCAGCACTATCCTAGGGCTGATGCAAACCCTAAACCTAACTCAAACACTATCCTAGGGCTTATGCTAACCCTAACCCTAACACTATGCTAGGGCTGATGCTAACCCTAACCCTAACAGTAACACTATCGAAGGGCTGATGCTAACCCTAACCCTAACACTATCCTAGGGCTGATGCTCACCCTAACCCTAACCCTAACACTATCCTAGGGCTGATGTTAACCCTAACCCTAACCCTAACACTATCCTAGGGCTGATGCTAACCCGATCCCTAAGCCAAACACTATCCTAGGGCTGATGCTAATCATAACGCTAACACTATCCTAGTCCTGATGCTAACATTAACCCTAACCCTAACACTATCCTAGGGCTGATGCTAACCCTAACCCTAACACTATACTAGGGCTGATGCTAACCCTAACCGAACCCTAACACTATCCTAGGGCTGATGCTAAACCTAACCCTAACCCTAACACTATCCTAGGGCTGATGCGAACCCTAACCCTAACCCTAAAACTATCCTAGGTCTGATGCTAACCCTAACCCTAACACTATCCTAGGGCTGATGCTAACCCTAACCCTAACCCAAACACAATCCTAGGGTTGATGCTAACCATGAACGTAACACTATCCTAGGTCTCATGCTAACACTAACCCTAGCCCTCACACTATCCTAGGGCTGATGCTAACCCTAACCCTAACACTGTCCTAGGGCTGAGGCTAACCCTAAAACTAACCCTAACACTATCCTAGGGGTGATGCTATCCTTAAAACTAACACTATCCTAGGGCTGATGCTAACCCTAACCCTAACCCTAACACTATCCTAAGGCTGCTGCTAACCCTAACACTATCCTGGGCCTGATGCTAACCCTAACCCTAACCCTAACACTATCCTAGTTCTGATGCTAACCCTAACCCTAACACTATCCTACGGCTGATGCTAACCCTAAAACTAACCCTAACACTCTCCTAGGGCTGAAGCTATCCCTAACACTAACACTATCCTAGGGCTGATGCTAACCCTAACCCTAACCCTAACACTATCATAGGACTGATGCTAACCATAACCCTAACACTATCCTAGGGCGGATTCTAAAGCTAACCCTAACCCTAACACTATCCTAGGGCTGATGCTAACCCTAACCCTAACACTATCCTAGGGCTGATGCTAACCCTAACCCTAACCCTAACACTATCCTAGGGCTGATGTGAACCCTAACCCTAACACTATCCTAGGCCTTATGCTAACCCTAACCCTAGCACTATCCTAGGGCTGATGCTAACCCTAACCCTAACTCAAACACATTCCTAGGGCTTCTGCTAACCATAACCCTAACACTATCCTAGGGCTGATGCTAACCCTAACCTAACCCTAACACTATCCTAGGGCTGATGCTAACCCTAACCCCAACCCTAACACTATCCTAGGGCTGATGCTAACCGTAACCCTAACCTTAACACTATCCTAGGGCTGATGCTAACCCTAACCCTAACACTATCCTAGGGCTGATGCTAACCTTAACCCTAACCCAACATTTTCCTAGGGCTGAGGTTAACCCTAACCCTAACACTATCCTATGGCTGATGCCTACCCTAACCCTAACCCTAACACTATCCTAGGGCTGATGCTAACCCTAACCCTAACACTATACTACGGCTGATGCTAACCCTAACCCTTACCGTAACACTATCCTAGGGCTGATGCTAACCCTAACCCTAACACTATCCTAGGGCTGATGCTAACCCTAACCCTAACCCTAACACTATCCTAAGGCTGATGCTAACCCTAACCCTAACACTATCCTACGGCTGATGCTAACCCTAACCCTAACCGTAACACTATCCTAGGGCTGATGCTAACCCTAACCCTGACACTATCCTAAGGCTGATGCTAACCCTAACCCTAACACTATCCTAGGGCTGATGCTAACCCTAACCCTAACCCTAACACTATCCTAGGGCTGATGTTAACTCTAACCCTAACACTATCCTAGGGCTGATGCTAACCCTAACCCTACCCCTAACACTATCCTAGGGCTGATGCTAACCCTAACCCTAACACTAACAATATCCTAGGGCTGATGCTAACCCTAACCCTAACACTATACTAGGGCTGATGCTAACCCTAACCCTAACCCTAACACTATCCTAGGGCTGATGCTAACCCTAACCATAACACTATCCTAGGCCTGATGATAACCCTAACCCTATCCTAACACTATCCTAGGGTTGATGCTAACCCTAACCCTAACCCTAACACTATCCTTGGTCTGATGCAAACCCTAACACTAACATTATCCTAGGGCTGATGCTAACCCTAAGCCTTACCCTAACACTATCCTAGGGCTGATGCTAACCGTAACCCTAACCTTAACACTATCCTAGGGCTGATACTAACCCTAACAATAACCTTAACACTATCATAGCGCTGATGCTAATCCTAACCCTAACACCATCCTAGCCCAGATGCTAACCCTAACCCTAACCCTAACACTATCCTAGGGCTGATGCTAACCGTAACCCTAACCTTAACACTATCCTAGGGCTGATGCTAACCCTAACCCCAGCACTATCCTAGGGCTGATGCAAACCCTAAACCTAACTCAAACACTATCCTAGTGCTTATGCTAACCCTAACCCTAACACTATCCTAGGGCTGATGCTAACCCTAACCCTAACACTATCCTAGGGCTGATGCTAACCCTAACCCTAACAGTAACACTATCGAAGGGCTGATCCTAACCCTAACCCTAACACTATCCTAGGGCTCATGCTAACCGTAACCCTAACCCTAACACTATCCTAGGGCTGATGCTAACCCTAACCCTAACACTATCCTTGGGCTGATGCTAACCCTAACCATAACACTATCCTAGGCCTGATGCTAACCCTAACGCTAGCACTATCCTAGGGCTGATGCTAACCCTAACCCTAACTCAAACACTATCCTAGGGCTTATGCTAACCATAACCCTAACACTATCCTAGGTTTGATGCTAACACTAACCCTAACCCTAACACTATCCTAGGGCTGATGCTAACCCTAACCCTAACACTAACCTAGGGCTGATGCTAACCCTAACCCTAACCCTAACACTATCCAAGGGCTGATGCTAAGCCTAACCCTAACACTATCCTAGGGCTTATGCTAACCGTAACCCTAACCCTAAGACTATCCTAGGGCTGATGCTAACCCTAACCCTAACCCTAACACTATCCTAGGGCTGATGCTAATCCTAACCCTAACCCTAACACTATCCTAGGGCTGACGCTAAACCTAACCCTAACCCAAACACTATAATAGGCCTGATGCTAATCATAACCCTAACACTATCCTAGGTCTGATGCTAACACTAACCCTAACCCTAACACTATCCTAGGGCTGATGCTAACCCTAACCCTACAACTATGCTAGGGCTGATGCTAACCGTAACCCTAACCCAAACACTACCCTAGGGCTGATGCTAACCATCACCCTAACACTACCTTGGTCTGATGCACACACTAATCCTAGCCCAAACACTATCCTAGGGCTGATGCTAACCCTAACCCTAACACTATCCTACGGCTGATGCTAACCCTAACCCTAACCGTAACACTATCCCAGGGCTGATGCTAACCCTAACCCTACCCCTAACACTATCCTAGGGCTGATGCTAACCCTAACCTAACCCTAACACTATCCTAGGGCTGATGCTAACCCTAACCCCAACCCTAACACTATCCTAGGGCTGATGCTAAATCTAACACTAACCCAAACACTATCCTAGGGCTGATGCTAATCATAACCCTAACACTATCCCAGGTCTGATGCTAACACTAACCCTAACCTTAACACTATCCTAGGGCTGATGCTAACCCTAACCCTAACACTATCCTAGGGCTGATGCTAACCCTAACCCTAACACTAACACTATCCTAGGGCTGATGCTAACCCTAACCCTAACACTATCCTAGGGCTGATGCTAACCCTAACCCTAACCCTAACACTATCCTAGGGCTGATGCTAACCCTAACCCTAACACTATCCTAGGCCTTATGATAACCCTAACCCTATCCTAACACTATCCTAGGGCTGATGCTAACCCTAACCCTAACCCTAACAATATCCTTGGTCTGATGCAAACCCTAACACTAACACTATCCTAGGGCTGATGCTAACCCTAAGCCTTATTCTAACACTATCCTAGGGCTGATGCTAACCGTAACCCTAACCTTAACACTATCCTAGGGCTGATGCTAACCCTAACAATAACCTTAACACTATCATAGCGCTGATGCTAATCCTAACCCTAACACTATCCTAGGCCAGATGCTAACCCTAACCCTAACCCTAACACTATCCTAGGGCGGATGCTAACCGTAACCCTAACCTTAACACTATCCTAGGGCTGATGCTAACCCTAACCCTAGCACTATCCTAGGGCTGATGCTAACCCTAAACCTAACTCAAACACTATCCTAGGGCTTATGCTAACCATAACCCTAACACTATCCTAGGTCTGATGCTAACACTAACCCTAACCATAACACTATCCTAGGGCTGATGCTAACCCTAACCCTAACACTATCCTAGGGCTGATGCTAACCCTAACCCTAACAGTAACACTATCGAAGGGCTGATCCTAACCCTAACCCTAACACTATCCTAGGGCTGATGCTAACCGTAACCCTAACCCTAACACTATCCTAGGGCTGATGCTAACCCTAACCCTAACACTATCCTTGGGCTGATTCAAACCCTAACCATAACACTATCCTAGGCCTGATGCTAACCCTAACCCTAGCACTATCCTAGGGCTGATTCTAACCCTAACCCTAACTCAAACACTATCCTAGGGCTTATGCTAACCATAACCCTAACACTATCCTAGGTTTGATACTAACACTAACCCTAACCCTAACACTATCCTAGGGCTGATGCTAACCCTAACCCTAACACTATCCTAGGGATGATGCTAACCCTAACCCTAACCCTAACACTATCCAAAGGCTGATGCTAAGCCTAACCCTAACACTATCCTAGGGCTGATGCTAACCGTAACCCTAACCCTAAGACTATCCTAGGGCTGATGCTAACCCTAACCCTAACCCTAACACTATCCTAGGGATGATGCTAACCCTAACCCTAACCCTAACACTATCCTAGGGCTGACGCTAACCCTAACCCTAACCCAAACACTATCCTAGGGCTGATGCTAATCATAACCCTAACACTATCCTAGGTCTGATGCTAACACTAACCCTAACCCTAACACTATCCTAGGGCTGATGCTAACCCTAACCCTAACACTGTGCTAGGGCTGATGCTAACCGTAACCCTAACCCAAACACTACCCTAGGGCTGATGCTAACCATCACCCTAACACTATCCTAGGTCTGATGCAAACACTAATCCTAGCCCTAATACTATCCTAGGGCTGATGCTAACCCTAACCCTAACACTATCCTAGGGCTGATGCTAACCCTAACCCTAACCCAACATTCTCCTAGGGCTGAGGTTAACCCTAACACTAACACTATCCTATGGCTGATGCTAACCCTAACCCTAACCCTAACACTATCCTAGGGCTGATGCTAACCCTAACCCTAACACTATCCTTGGGCTGATGCTAACCCTAACCCTAACCCTAACACTATCCTAAGGCTGATGCTAACCATAACACTAACACTATCCTACGGCTGATGCTAACCCTAACCCTAACCGTAACACTATCCTAGGGCTGATGCTAACCCTAACCCTAACACTATCCTAAGGCTGATGCTAACCCTAACCCTAACACTATCCTAGGGCTGATGCTAACCCTAACCCTAACCCTAACACTATCCTTGGTCTGATGCAAACCCTAACACTAACACTATCCTAGGGCTGATGCTAACCCTAAGCCTTACCGTAACACTGTCCTAGGGCTGATGCTAACCGTAACCCTAACCTTAACACTATCCTAGGGCTGATGCTAACCCTAACAATACCCTTAACACTATCATAGCGCTGATGCTAATCCTAACCCTAACACTATCCTAGGCCTGATGCTAACCCTAACCCTAACCCTAACACTATCCTAGGGCTGATGCTAACCGTAAACCTAACCTTAACACTATCCTAGGGCTGATGCTAACCCTAACCCTAGCACTATCCTAGGGCTGATGCTAACCCTAAACATAACTCAAACACTATCCTAGGGCTTATGCTAACCATAACCCTAACACTATCCTAGGTCTGATGCTAACACTAACCCTAACCCTAACACTATCCTAGGGCTGATGCTAACCCTAACCCTAACACTATCCTAGGGCTGATGCTAACCCTAACCCTAACAGTAACACTATCGAAGGGCTATTCCTAACCCTAACCCTAACACTATCCTAGGGCTGATGCTAACCGTAACCCTAACACTAACACTATCCTAGGGCTGATGCTAACCCTAACCCTAACACTATCCTTGGGCTGATGCTAACCCTAACCATAACACTATCCTAGGCCTGATGCTAACCCTAACCCTAGCACTATCCTAGGGCTGATGCTAACCCTAACCCTAACTCAAACACTATCCTAGGGCTTATGCTAACCATAACCCTAACACTATCCTAGGTTTGATGCTAACACTAACCCTAACCCTTACACTATCCTAGGGCTGATGCTAAACCTAACCCTAACACTATCCTAGGGCTGATGCTAACCCTAACCCTAACCCTAACACTATCCAAGGGCTGATGCCAAGCCTAACCCTAACACTATCCTAGGGCTGATGCTAACCGTAACCCTAACCCTAAGACTATCCTAGGGCTGATGCTAACCCTAACCCTAACCCTAACACTATCCTAGGGCTGATGCTAACCCTAACCCTAACCCTAACACTATCCTAGGGCTGACGCTAACCCTAACCCTAACCCAAACACTATCCTAGGGCTGATGCTAATCATAACCCTAACACTATCCTAGGTCTGATGCTAACACTAACCCTAACCCTAACACTATCCTAGGACTGATGCTAACCCTAACCCTAACACTATGCTAGGGCTGATGCTAACCGTAACCCTAACCCCAACACTACCCTAGGGCTGATGCTAACCATCACCCTAACACTATCCTAGGTCTGATGCAAACACTAATCCTAGCCCTAACACTATCCTAGGGCTGATGCTAACCCTAACCCTAACACTATCCTAGGGCTGATGCTAACCCTAACACAACATTGTCCTAGGGCTGAGGTTAACACTAACCTTAACACTATCCTATGGCTGATGCTAACACTAACCCTAAACCTAACACTATCCTAGGGCTGATGCTAACCCAACCCTAACACTATCCTAGGGCTGATGCTAACCCTAACCCTAACCCTAACACTATCCTAAGGCTGATGCTAACCCTAACCCTAACTCTATCCTACGGCTGATGCTAACCCTAACCCTAACCGTAACACTATCCTAGGGCTGATGCTAACCCTAACTCTAACACTATCCTAAGGCTGATGCTAACCGTAACCCTACCCCTAACACTATCCTAGGGCTGATGCTAACCCTAACCCTAACACTAACACTATCCTAGGGCTGATGCTAACCCTAACCCTAACACTATCCTAGGGCTGATGCTAACCCTAACCCTAACCCTAACACTATCCTAGGGCTGATGCTAACCCTAACCCTAACACTATCCTAGGCCTGATGATAACCCTAACCCTATCCTAACACTACCCTAGGGCTGATGCTAACCCTAACGTTAACCCTAACACTATCCTTGGTCTGATGCAAACCCTACCACTAACACTATCCTAGGGCTGATGCTAACCCTAAGCCTTACACTAACACTATCCTAGGGCTGATGCTAACCGTAACCCTAACCTTAACACTATCCTAGGGCTGATGCTAACCCTAACTCTAACCCTAACACTATCATGGCGCTGATGCTAATCCTAACCCTAACACTATCCTAGGCCTGATGCTAACCCTAACCCTAACCCTAACACTATCCTAGGGCTGATGCTAACCGTAACCCTAACCTTAACACTATCCTACGGCTGATGCTAACCCTAACCCTAGCACTATCCTAGGGCTGATGCTAACCCTAACCCTAACTCAAACACTATCCTAGGGCTTATGCTAACGATAACCCTAACACTATCCTAGGTTTCATGCTAACACTAACCCTAACCCTAACACTATCCTAGGGCTGATGCTAACCCTAACCCTAACACTATCCTAGGGCTGATGCTAACCCTAACCCTAACCCTAACACTATCCAAGGGCTGATGCTAACCCTAACCCTAACACTATCCTTGGGCTGATGCTAACCGTAACCCTAACCCTAAGACTATCCTAGGGCTGATGCTAACCCTAACCCTAACCTTAACACTATCCTAGGGCTGATGCTAACCCTAACCCTAACCCTAACACTATCCTAGGGCTGATGCTAACCCTAACCCTAACCCAAACACTATCCTAGGGCTGATGCTAATCATAAACCTAACACTATCCTAGGTCTGATGCTAACACTAACCCTAACCCTAACACTATCCTAGGGCTGATGCTAACCCTAACCCTAACACTATGCTAGGGCTTATGCTAACAGTAACCCTAACCCAAACACTACCCTAGGGCTGATGCTAACCATCACCCTTACACTATCCTAGGTCTGATGCTAACACTAATCCTAGCCCTAACACTATCCTAGGGCTGATGCTAACCCTAACCCTAACACTATCCTAGGGCTGATGCTAACCCTAACCCTAACCCAACATTTTCCTAGGGCTGAGGTTAACCCTAACCCTAACACTATCCTATGGCTGATGCTAACCCTAACCCTAGCCCTAACACTATCCTAGGGCTGATGCTAACCCTAACCCTAACACTATCCTCCGGCTGATGCTAACCCTAACCATTACCGTAACACTATCCTAGGGCTGATGCTAACCCTAACCCTAACACTATCCTAGGGCTGATGCTAACCCTAACCCTAACCCTAACACTATCCTAAGGCTGATGCTAACCCTAACCCTAACACTATCCTACGGCTGATGCTAACCCTAACCCTAACCGTAACACTATCCTAGGGCTGATGCTAACCCTAACCCTAACACTATCCTAAGTCTGATGCTAACCCTAACCCTAACACTATGCTAGGGCTGATGCTAACCCTAACCCTAACCCTAACACTATCCTAGGGCTGATGTTAACTCTAACCCTAACACTATCCTAGGGCTGATGCTAACCCTAACCCTACCCCTAACACTATCCTAGGGCTGATGCTAACCCTAACCCTAACACTAACACTATCCTAGGGCTGATGCTAACCCTAACCCTAACACTATACTAGGGCTGATACTAACCCTAACCCTAACCCTAACACTATCCTAGGGCTGATGCTAACCCTAACCCTAACACTATCCTAGGCCTGATGATAACCCTAACCCTATCCTAACACTATCCTAGGGATGATGCTAACCGTAACCCTAACCTTAACACTATCCTAGGGCTGATGCTAACCCTAACAATAACCTTAACACTACCATAGCGCTGATGCTAATCCTAACCCTAACATCATCCTAGGCCAGATGATAACCCTAACCCTAACCCTAACACTATCCTAGGGCTGATGCTAACCGTAACCCTAACCTTAACACTATCCTAGGGCTGATGCTAACCCTAACCCCAGCACTATCCTAGGGCTGATGCTAACCGTAACCCTAACCTTAACACTATCCTAGGGCTGATGCTAACCCTAACCCCAGCACTATCCTAGGCCTGATGCTAACCCTAAACCTAACTCAAACACTATCCTAGGGCTTATGCTAACCATAACCCTAACACTATCCTAGGTCTGATGCTAACACTAACCCTAACCCTAACACTATCCTAGGGCTGATGCTAACCCTAACCCTAACAATATCCTAGGGCTGATGCTAACCCTAACCCTAACAGTAACACTATAGAAGGGCTGATCCTAACCCTAACCCTAACAATATCCTAGGGCTGATGCTAACCGTAACCCTAACCCTAACACTATCCTAGGGCTGATGCTAACCCTAACCCTAACACTATCCTTGGGCTGATGCTATCCCTAACCATAACACTATCCTAGGCCTGAAACTAACCCTAACGCTAGCACTATCCTAGGTCTGATGCTAACCCTAACCCTAACTCAAACACTATCCTAGGGCTTATGCTAACCATAACCCTAACACTATCCTAGGTTTGATGCTAACACTAACCCTAACCCTAACACTATCCTAGGGCTGATGCTAACCCTAACCCTAACACTATCCTAGGGCTGATGCTAACCCTAACCCTAACCCTAAATCTATCCAAGGGCTGATGCTAAGCCTAACCCTAACACTATCCTAGGGCTGATGCTAACCGTAACCCTAACCCTAAGACTATCCTAGGGCTGATGCTAACTCTAACCCTAACCCTAACACTATCCTAGGGCTGATGCTAACCCTAACCCTAACCCTAACACTATCCTAGGGCTGACGCTAACCCTAACCCTAACCCAAACACTATCCTAGGGCTGATGCTAATCATAACCCTAACACTATCCTAGGTCTGATGCTAACACTAACCCTAACCCTAACACTATCCTAGGGCTGATGCTAATCCTAACCCTAACACTATGCTAGGGCTGATGCTAACCGTAACCCTAACACAAACACTACCCTAGGGCTGATGCTAACCATCACCCTAACACTATCCTAGGTCTGATGCAAACACTAATCCTAGCCCTAACACTATCCTAGGGCTGATGCTAACCCTAACCCAAACACTATCCTACGGCTGATGCTAACCCTAACCATAACCGGAACACTATCCTAGGGCTGATGCTAACCCTAACCCTAACACTATCCTAAGGCTGATGCTAACCCTAACCCTAACACTATCCTAGGGCTGATGCTAACCCTAACCCTAACACTATCCTAAGGCTGATGCTAACCCTAACCCTAACACTATCCTAGGGCTGATGCTAACCCTTACCCTAACCCTAACACTATCCTTGGTCTGATGCAAACCCTAACACTAACACTATCCTAGGGCTGATGCTAACCCTAAGCCTTACCGTAACACTATCCTAGGGCTGATGCTAACCGTAACCCTAACCTTAACACTATCCTAGGGCTGATGCTAACCCTAACAATACCCTTAACACTATCATAGCGCTGATGCTAATCCTAACCCTAACACTATCCTAGGCCTGATGCTAACCCTAACCCTAACCCTAACACTATCCTAGGGCTGATGCTAACCGTAAACCTAACCTTAACACTATCCTAGGGCTGATGCTAACCCTAACCCTAGCACTATCCTAGGGCTGATGCTAACCCTAAACATAACTCAAACACTATCCTAGGGCTTATGCTAACCATAACCCTAACACTATCCTAGGTCTGATGCTAACACTAACCCTAACCCTAACACTATCTAGGGCTGATGCTAACCCTAACCCTAACACTATCCTAGGGCTGATGCTAAACCTAACCCTAACAGTAACACTATCGAAGGGCTGTTCCTAACCCTAACCCTAACACTATCCTAGGGCTGATGCTAACCGTAACCCTAACCCTAACACTATCCTAGGGCTGATGCTAACCCTAACCCTAACACTATCCTTGGGCTGATGCTAACCCTAACCATAACACTATCCTAGGCCTGATGCTAACCCTAACCCTAGCACTATCCTAGGGCTGATGCTAACCCTAACCCTAACTCAAACACTATCCTAGGGCTTATGCTAACCATAACCCTAACACTATCCTAGGTTTGATGCTAACACTAACCCTAACCCTTACACTATCCTTGGGCTGATGCTAACCCTAACCCTAACACTATCCTAGGGCTGATGCTAACCCTAACCCTAACCCTAACACTATCCAAGGGCTGATGCTAAGCCTAACCCTAACACTATCCTAGGGCTGATGCTAACCGTAACCCTAACCCTAAGACTATCCTAGGGCTGATGCTAACCCTAACCCTAACCCTAACACTATCCTAGGGCTGATGCTAACCCTAACCCTAACCCTAACACTATCCTAGGGCTGACGCTAACCCTAACCCTAACCCAAACACTATCCTAGGGCTGATGCTAATCATAACCCTAACACTATCCTAGGTCTGATGCTAACACTAACCCTAACCCTAACACTATCCTAGGACTGATGCTAACCCTAACCCTAACACTATGCTAGGGCTGATGCTAACCGTAACCCTAACCCAAACACTACCCTAGGGCTGATGCTAACCATCACCCTAACACTATCCTAGGTCTGATGCAAACACTAATCCTAGCCCTAACACTATCCTAGGGCTGATGCTAACCCTAACCCTAACACTATCCTAGGGCTGATGCTAACCCTAACCCAACATTGTCCTAGGGCTGAGGTTAACACTAACCTTAACACTATCCTATGGCTGATGCTAACACTAACCCTAAACCTAACACTATCCTAGGGCTGATGCTAACCCAACCCTAACACTATCCTAGGGCTGATGCTAACCCTAACCCTAACCCTAACACTATCCTAAGGCTGATGCTATCCCTAACCCTAACTCTATCCTACGGCTGATGCTAACCCTAACCCTAACCGTAACACTATCCTAGGGCTGATGCTAACCCTAACTCTAACACTATCCTAAGGCTGATGCTAACCGTAACCCTACCCCTAACACTATCCTAGGGCTGATGCTAACCCTAACCCTAACACTAACACTATCCTAGGGCTGATGCTAACCCTAACCCTAACACTATCCTAGGGCTGATGCTAACCCTAACCCTAACCCTAACACTATCCTAGGGCTGATGCTAACCCTAACCCTAACACTATCCTAGGCCTGATGATAACCCTAACCCTATCCTAACACTATCCTAGGGCTGATGCTAACCCTAACGTTAACCCTAACACTATCCTTGGTCTGATGCAAACCCTAACACTAACACTATCCTAGGGCTGATGCTAACCCTAAGCCTTACCCTAACACTATCCTAGGGCTGATGCTAACCGTAACCCTAACCTTAACACTATCCTAGGGCTGATGCTAACCCTAACTCTAACCCTAACACTATCATGGCGCTGATGCTAATCCTAACCCTAACACTATCCTAGTCCTGATGCTAACCCTAACCCTAACCCTAACACTATCCTAGGGCTGATGCTAACCGTAACCCTAACCTTAACACTATCCTAGGGCTGATGCTAACCCTAACCCTAGCACTATCCTAGGGCTGATGCTAACCTTAACCCTAACTCAAACACTATCCTAGGGCTTATGCTAACGATAACCCTAACACTATCCTAGGTTTCATGCTAACACTAACCCTAACCCTAACACTATCCTAGGGCTGATGCTAACCCTAACCCTAACACTATCCTAGGGCTGATGCTAACCCTAACCCTAACCCTAACACTATCCAAGGGCTGATGCTAACCCTAACCCTAACACTATCCTTGGGCTGATGCTAACCGTAACCCTAACCCTAAGACTATCCTAGGGCTGATGCTAACCCTAACCCTAACCCTAACACTATCCTAGGGCTGATGCTAACCCTACCCCTAACCCTAACACTATCCTAGGGCTGATGCTAACCCTAACCCTAACCCAAACACTCTCCTAGGGCTGATGCTAATCATAAACCTAACACTATCCTAGGTCTGATGCTAACACTAACCCTAACCCTAACACTATCCTAGGGCTGATGCTAACCCTAACCCTAACACTATGCTAGGGCTTATGCTAACAGTAACCCTAACCCAAACACTACCCTAGGGCTGTTGCTAACCATCACCCTAACACTATCCTAGGTCTGATGCTAACACTAATCCTAGCCCTAACACTATCCTAGGGCTGATGCTAACCCTAACCCTAACACTATCCTAGGGCTGATGCTAACCCTAACCCTAACCCAACATTTTCCTAGGGCTGAGGTTAACCCTAACCCTAACACTATCCTATGGCTGATGCTAACCCTAACCCTAGCCCTAACACTATCCTAGGGCTGATGCTAACCCTAACCCTAACACTATCCTACGGCTGATGCTAACCCTAACCATTACCGTAACACTATCCTAGGGCTGATGCTAACCCTAACCCTAACACTATCCTAGGGTGATGCTAACCCTAACCCTAACCCTAACACTATCCTAAGGCTGATGCTAACCCTAACCCTAACACTATCCTACGGCTGATGCTAACCCTAACCCTAACCGTAACACTATCCTAGGGCTGATGCTAACCCTAACCCTAACACTATCCTAAGTCTGATGCTAACCCTAACCCTAACACTATGCTAGGGCTGATGCTAACCCTAACCCTAACCCTAACACTATCCTAGGGCTGATGTTAACTCTAACCCTAACACTATCCTAGGGCTGATGCTAACCCTAACCCTACCCCTAACACTATCCTAGGGCTGATGCTAACCCTAACCCTAACACTAACACTATCCTAGGGCTGATGCTAACCCTAACCCTAACACTATACTAGGGCTGATACTAACCCTAACCCTAACCCTAACACTATCCTAGGGCTGATGCTAACCCTAACCCTAACACTATCCTAGGCCTGATGATAACCCTAACCCTATCCTAACACTATCCTAGGGATGATGCTAACCGTAACCCTAACCTTAACACTATCCTAGGGCTGATGCTAACCCTAACAATAACCTTAACACTACCATAGCGCTGATGCTAATCCTAACCCTAACATCATCCTAGGCCAGATGCTAACCCTAACCCTAACCCTAACACTATCCTAGGGCTGATGCTAACCGTAACCCTAACCTTAACACTATCCTAGGGCTGATGCTAACCCTAACCCCAGCACTATCCTCTGGCTGATGCTAACCGTAACCCTAACCTTAACACTATCCTAGGGCTGATGCTAACCCTAACCCCAGCACTATCCTAGGGCTGATGCTAACCCTAAACCTAACTCAAACACTATCCTAGGGCTTATGCTAACCATAACCCTAACACTATCCTAGGTCTGATGCTAACACTAACCCTAACCCTAACACTATCCTAGGGCTGATGCTAACCCTAACCCTAACACTATCCTAGGGCTGATGCTAACCCTAACCCTAACAGTAACACTATAGAAGGGCTGATCCTAACCCTAACCCTAACAATATCCTAGGGCTGATGCTAACCGTAACCCTAACCCTAACACTATCCTAGGGCTGATGCTAACCCTAACCCTAACACTATCCTTGGGCTGATGCTAACCCTAACCTTAACACTATCCTAGGCCTGAAGCTAACCCTAACGCTAGCACTATCCTAGGTCTGATGCTAACCCTAACCCTAACTCAAACACTATCCTACGGCTTATGCTAACCATAACCCTAACACTATCCTAGGTTTGATGCTAACACTAACCCTAACCCTAACACTATCCTAGGGCTGATGCTAACCCTAACCCTAACACTATCCTAGGGCTGATGCTAACCCTAACCCTAACCCTAAATCTATCCAAGGGCTGATGCTAAGCCTAACCCTAACACTATCCTAGGGCTGATGCTAACCGTAACCCTAACCCTAAGACTATCCTAGGGCTGATGCTAACTCTAACCCTAACCCTAACACTATCCTAGGGCTGATGCTAACCCTAACCCTAACCCTAACACTATCCTAGGGCTGACGCTAACCCTAACCCTAACCCAAACACTATCCTAGGGCTGATGCTAATCATACTCCTAACACTATCCTAGGTCTGATGCTAACACTAACACTAACCCTAACACTATCCTAGGGCTGATGCTAACCCTAACCCTAACACTATGCTAGGGCTGATGCTAACCGTAACCCTAACCCAAACACTACCCTAGGGCTGATGCTAACCATCACCCTAACACTATCCTAGGTCTGATGCAAACACTAATCCTAGCCCTAACACTATCCTAGGGCTGATGCTAACCCTAACCCAAACACTATCCTACGGCTGATGCTAACCCTAACCATAACCGGAACACTATCCTAGGGCTGATGCTAACCCTAACCCTACCCCTAACACTATCCTAGGGCTGATGCTAACCCTAACCTAACCCTAACACTATCCTAGGGCTGATGCTAACCCTAAGCCTTACCGTAACACTATCCTAGGGCTGATGCTAACCGTAACCCTAACCTTAACACTATCCTAGGGCTGATGCTAACCCTAACCCTAACCCTAACACTATCATGGCGCTGATGGTAATCCTAACCCTAACACTATCCTAGGCCTGATGCTAACCCTAACCCTAACCCTAACACTATCCTAGGGCTGATGCTAACCGTAACCCTAACCTTAACACTATCCTAGGGCAGATGCTAACCCTAACCCTAGCACTATCCTAGGGCTGATGCTAACCCTAAAACTAACTCAAACACTATCCTAGGGCTTATGCTAACGATAACCCTAACACTATCCTAGGTTTGATGCTAACACTAACCCTAACCCTAACACTATCCTAGGGCTGATGCTAACCCTAACCCTAACACTATCCTAGGGCTGATTCTAACCCTAACCCTAACCCTAACACTATCCAAGGGCTGATGCTATCCCTAACCCTAACACTATCCTAGGGCTGATGCTAACCGTAACCCTAACCCTAAGACTATCCTAGGGCTGATGCTAACCCTAACCCTAACCCTAACACTATCCTAGGGCTGATGCTAACCCTAACCCTAACCCTAACACTATCCTAGGGCTGATGCTAACCCTAACCCTAACCCAAACACTATCCTAGGGCTGATGCTAATCATAACCCTAACACTATCCTAGGTCTGATGCTAACACTAACCCTAACCCTAACACTATCCTAGGGCTGATGCTAACCCTAACCCTAACACTATGCTAGGGCTTATGCTAACAGTAACCCTAACCCAAACACTACCCTAGGGCTGATGCTAACAATCACCCTAACACTATCCTAGGTCTGATGCTAACACTAATCCTAGCCCTAACACTATCCTAGGGCTGATGCTAACCCTAACCCTAACACTATCCTAGGGCTGATGCTAACCCTAACCCTAACCCAACATTTTCCTAGGGCTGAGGTTAACCCTAACCCTAACACTATCCTACGGCTGATGCTAACCCTAACCCTTACCGTAACACTATCCTAGGGCTGATGCTAACCCTAACCCTAACACTATCCTAGGGCTGATGCTAACCCTAACCCTAACCTTAACACTATCCTAAGGCTGATGCTAACCCTAACCCTAACACTATCCTACGGCTGATGCTAACCCTAACCCTAACCGTAACACTATCCTAGGGCTGATGCTAACCCTAACCCTAACACTATCCTAAGGCTGATGCTAACCCTACCCTAACACTATGCTAGGGCTGATGCTAACCCTAACCCTAACCCTAACACTATCCTAGGGCTGATGCTAACCGTAACCCTAACCTTAACACTATACTAGGGCTGACGCTAACCCTAACCACAGCACTATCCTAGGGCTGATGCTAACCCTAAACCTAACTCAAACACTATCCTAGGGCTTATGCTAACCATAACCCTAACACTATCCTAGGTCTGATGCTAACACTAACCCTAACCCTAACACTATCCTAGGGCTGATGCTAACCCTAACCCTAACACTATCCTAGGGCTGATGCTAACCCTAACCCTAACAGTAACACTATCGAAGGGCTGATCCTAACCCTAACCCTAACACTATCCTAGGGCTGATGCTAACCGTAACCCTAACCCTAACACTATCCTAGGGCTGATGCTAACCCTAACCCTAACACTATCCTTGGGCTGATGCTAACCCTAACCATAACACTATCCTAGGCCTGATGCTAACCCTAACGCTAGCACTATCATAGGTCTGATGCTAACCCTAACCCTAACTCAAACACTATCCTAGGGCTTATGCTAACCATAACCCTAACACTATCCTAGGTTTGATGCCAACACTAACCCTAACCCTAACAGTATCCTACGGCTGATGCTAACCCTAACCCTAACACTATCCTAAGGCTGATGCTAACCCTAACCCTAACCCTAACTCTATCCAAGGGCTGATGCTAAGCCTAACCCTAACACTATCCTAGGGCTGATGCTAACCGTAACCCTAACCCTAAGACTATCCTAGGGCTGATGCTAACTCTAACCCTAACCCGAACACTATCCTAGGGCTGATGCTAACCCTAACCCTAACCCTAACACTATCCTAGGGCTGACGCTAACCCTAACCCTAACCCAAACACTATCCTAGGGCTGATGCTAATCATAACCCTAACACTATCCTAGGTCTGATGCTAACACTAACCCTAACCCTAACACTATCCTAGGGCTGATGCTAACCCTAACCCTAACACTATGCTAGGGCTGATGCTAACCCTAACCCTAACCCTAACACTATCCTAGGGCTGATGTTAACTCTAACCCTAACACTATCCTAGGGCTGATGCTAACCCTAACCCTACCCCTAACACTATCCTAGGGCTGATGCTAACCCTAACCCTAACACTAACACTATCCTAGGGCTGATGCTAACCCTAACCCTAACACTATACTAGGGCTGATACTAACCCTAACCCTAACCCTAACACTATCCTAGGGCTGATGCTAACCCTAACCCTAACACTATCCTAGGCCTGATGATAACCCTAACCCTATCCTAACACTATCCTAGGGATGATGCTAACCGTAACCCTAAGCTTAACACTATCCTAGGGCTGATGCTAACCCTAACAATAACCTTAACACTACCATAGCGCTGATGCTAATCCTAACCCTAACATCATCCTAGGCCAGATGCTAACCCTAACCCTAACCCTAACACTATCCTAGGGCTGATGCTAACCGTAACCCTAACCTTAACACTATCCTAGGGCTGATGCTAACCCTAACCCCAGCACTATCCTAGGGCTGATGCTAACCGTAACCCTAACCTTAACACTATCCTAGGGCTGATGCTAACCCTAACCCCAGCACTATCCTAGGGCTGATGCTAACCCTAAACCTAACTCAAACACTATCCTAGGGCTTATGCTAACCATAACCCTAACACTATCCTAGGTCTGATGCTAACCCTAACCCTAACAGTAACACTATAGAAGGGCTGACCCTAACCCTAACCCTAACAATATCCTAGGGCTGATGCTAACCGTAACCCTAACCCTAACACTATCCTAGGGCTGATGCTAACCCTAACCCTAACACTATCCTTGGGCTGATGCTAACCCTAACCATAACACTATCCTAGGCCTGAAGCTAACCCTAACGCTAGCACTATCCTAGGTCTGATGGTAACCCTAACCCTAACTCAAACACTATCCTAGGGCTTATGCTAACCATAACCCTAACACTATCCTAGGTTTGATGCTAACACTAACCCTAACCCTAACACTATCCTAGGGCTGATGCTAACCATAACCCTAACACTATCCTAGGGCTGTTGCTAACTCTAACCCTAACCCTAACACTATCCTAGGGCTGATGCTAACCCTAACCCTAACCCTAACACTATCCTAGGGCTGACGCTAACCCTAACCCTAACCCAAACACTATCCTAGGGCTGATGCTAATCATACTCCTAACACTATCCTAGGTCTGATGCTAACACTAACACTAACCCTAACACTATCCTAGGGCTGATGCTAACCCTAACCCTAACACTATGCTAGGGCTGATGCTAACCGTAACCCTAACCCAAACACTACCCTAGGGCTGATGCTAACCATCACCCTAACACTATCCTAGGTCTGATGCAAACACTAATCCTAGCCCTAACACTATCCTAGGGCTGATGCTAACCCTAACCATAACCGGAACACTATCCTAGGGCTGATGCTAACCCTAACCCTACCCCTAACACTATCCTAGGGCTGATGCTAACCCTAACCTAACCCTAACACTATCCTAGGGCTGATGCTAACCCTAAGCCTTACCGTAACACTATCCTAGGGCTGATGCTAACCGTAACCCTAACCTTAACACTATCCTAGGGCTGATGCTAACCCTAACCCTAACCCTAACACTATCATGGCGCTGATGGTAATCCTAACCCTAACACTATCCTAGTCCTGATGCTAACCCTAACCCTAACCCTAACACTATCCTAGGGCTGATGCTAACCCTAACCCTAACCTTAACACTATGCTAGGGCAGATGCTAACCCTAACCCTAGCACTATCCTAGGGCTGATGCTAACCCTAACCCTAACTCAAACACTATCCTAGGGCTTATGCTAACGATAACCCTAACACTATCCTAGGTTTGATGCTAACACTAACCCTAACCCTAACACTATCCTAGGGCTGATGCTAACCCTAACCCTAACACTATCCTAGGGCTGATTCTAACCCTAACCCTAACCCTAACACTATCCAAGGGCTGATGCTAACCCTAACCCTAACACTATCCTAGGGCTGATGCTAACCGTAACCCTAACCCTAAGACTATCCTAGGGCTGATGCTAACCCTAACCCTAACCCTAACACTATCCTAGGGCTGATGCTAACCCTAACCCTAACCCTAACACTATCCTAGGGCTGATGCTAACCCTAACCCTAACCCAAACACTATCCTAGGGCTGATGCTAATCATAACCCTAACACTATCCTAGGTCTGATGCTAACACTAACCCTAACCCTAACACTATCCTAGGGCTGATGCTAACCCTAACCCTAACACTATGCTAGGGCTTATGCTAACAGTAACCCTAACCCAAACACTACCCTAGGGCTGATGCTAACCATCACCCTAACACTATCCTAGGTCTGATGCTAACACTAATCCTAGCCCTAACACTATCCTAGGGCTGATGCTAACCCTAACCCTAACACTATCCTAGGGCTGATGCTAACCCTAACCCTAACCCAACATTTTCCTAGGGCTGAGGTTAACCCTAACCCTAACACTATCCTATGGCTGATGCTAACCCTAACCCTAGCCCTAACACTATCCTAGGGCTGATGCTAACCCTAACCCTAACACTATCCTACGGCTGATGCTAACCCTAACCCTTACCGTAAACACTATCCTAGGGCTGATGCTAACCCTAACCCTAACACTATCCTAGGGCTGATGCTAACCCTAACCCTAACCTTAACACTATCCTAAGGCTGATGCTAACCCTAAACCTAACACTATCCTACGGCTGATGCTAACCCTAACCCTAACCGTAACACTATCCTAGGGCTGATGCTAACCCTAACCCTAACACTATCCTAAGGCTGATGCTAACCCTACCCTAACACTATGCTAGGGCTGATGCTAACCCTAACCCTAACCCTAACACTATCCTAGGGCTGATGTTAACTCTAACCCTAACACTATCCTAGGGCTGATGCTAACCCTAACCCTACCCCTAACACTATCCTAGGGCTGATGCTAACCCTAACCCTAACACTAACACTATCCTAGGGCTGATGCTAACCCTAACCCTAACACTATACTAGGGCTGATGCTAACCCTAACCCTAACGCTAACGCTATCCTAGGGCTGATGCTAACCCTAACCCTAACACTATCCTAGGCCTGATGATAACCCTAACCCTATCCTAACACTATCCTAGGGATGATGCTAACCCTAACCCTAACCCTAACACTATCCTTGGTCTGATGCAAACCCTAAAACTAACACTATCCTAGGGCTGATGCTAACCCTAAGCCTTACCCTAACACTGTCCTAGGGCTGATTCTAACCGTAACCCTAACCTTAACACTATCCTAGGGCTGATGCTAACCCTAACAATAACCTTAACACTATCATAGCGCTGATGCTAATCCTAACCCTAACACTATCCTAGGCCAGATGCTAACCCTAACCCTAACCCTAACACTATCCTAGGGCTGATGCTAACCCTAACCCCAGCACTATCCTAGGGCTGATGCTAACCCTAAACCTAACTCAAACACTATCCTAGGGCTTTTGCTAACCATAACCCTAACACTATCCTAGGTCTGATGCTAACACTAACCCTAACCCTAACACTATCCTAGGGCTGATGCTAACCCTAACCCTAACACTATCCTAGGGCTGATGCTAACCCTAACCCTAACAGTAACACTATCGAAGGGCTGATCCTAACCCTAACCCTAACACTATCCTAGGGCTGATGCTAACCGTAACCCTAACCCTAACACTATCCTAGGGCTGATGCTAACCCTAACCCTAACACTATCCTTGGGCTGATGCTAACCCTAACCATAACACTATCCTAGGCCTGATGCTAACCCTAACGCTAGCACTATCATAGGTCTGATGCTAACCCTAACCCTAAATCAAACACTATCCTAGGGCTTATGCTAACCATAACCCTAACACTATCCTAGGTTTGATGGCAACACTAACCCTAACCCTAACAGTATCCTACGGCTGATGCTAACCCTAACCCTAACACTATCCTAGGGCTGATGCTAACCCTAACCCTAACCCTAACTCTATCCAAGGGCTGATGCTAAGCCTAACCCTAACACTATCCTAGGGCTGATGCTAACCGTAACCCTAACCCTAAGACTATCCTAGGGCTGATGCTAACTCTAACCCTAACCCTAACACTATCCTAGGGCTGATGCTAACCCTAACCCTAACCCTAACACTATCCTAGGGCTGACGCTAACCCTAACCCTAACCCAAACACTATCCTAGGGCTGATGCTAATCATAACCCTAACACTATCCTAGGTCTGATGCTAACACTAACCCTAACCCTAACACTATCCTAGGGCTGATGCTAACCCTAACCCTAACACTATGCTAGGGCTGATGCTAACCGTAACCCTAACCCAAACACTACCCTAGGGCTGATGCTAACCATCACCCTAACACTATCCTAGGTCTGATGCAAACACTAATCCTAGCCCTAACACTATCCTAGGGCTGATGCTAACCCTAACCCAAACACTATCCTACGGCTGATGCTAACCCTAACCCTAACCGTAACACTATCGAAGGGCTGATGCTAACCCTAACCCTAACACTCTCCTACGGCTGAGGCTAACCGTAACCCTGACACTATCCTAGGGCTGATGCTAACCCTAACCCTAACCCTAACACTATCCTAGTGCTGATGCTCACCCTAACCCTGACACTATCCTAGGGCTGATGCTAACCCTAACCCTAACCCTAACACTATCCTAGGGCTGATGCTAACCCTATCCCTAACACTATCCTAGGCCTGATGCTAACCCTAACCCTAACCATCACACTATCCTAGGGCTAATGCTAAACCTAATCCTAACCCTAACACTATCCTAGGGCTGATGCTAACCCTAACCCTAACACTATCCTAGGGCTGAGGCAAACACTAACCCTAACCCTAACACTATCCTAGGGCTGAGGCTAACCCTAACCCTAGCACTATCCTAGGGCTGATGCTAACCCTAAACCTAACTCAAACACTATCCTAGGGCTTATGCTAACCATAACCCTAACACTATCCTAGGTCTGATGCTAACACTAACCCTAACCCTAACACTATCCTAGGGCTGATGCTAACCCTAACCCTAACACTATCCTAGGGCTGATGCTACCCCTAACCCTAACAGTAACACTATCGAAGGGCTGATCCTAACCCTAACCCTAACACTATCCTAGGGCTGATGCTAACCGTAACCCTAACCCTAACACTATCCTAGGGCTGATGCTAACCCTAACCCTAACACTATCCTTGGGCTGATGCTAACCCTAACCATAACACTATCCTAGGCCTGATGCTAACAATAACCCTAGCACTATCCTAGGGCTGATGCTAACCCTACACTAACTCAAACACTATCCTAGGGCTTATGCTAACCATAACCCTAACACTATCCTAGGTTTCATGCTAACACTAACCCTAACCCTAACACTATCCTAGGGCTGATGCTAACCCTAACCCTAACACTCTCCTACGGCTGAGGCTAACCGTAACCCTGACACTATCCTAGGGCTGATGCTAACCCTAACCCTAACCCTAACACTATCCTAGTGCTGATGCTAACCCTAACCCTGACACTATCCTAGGGCTGATGCTAACCCTAACCCAAACCCTAACACTATCCTAGGGCTGATGCTAACCCTATCCCTAACACTATCCTAGGCCTGATGCTAACCCTAACCCTAACCATCACACTATCCTAGGGCTAATGCCAAACCTAATCCTAACCCTAACACTATCCTAGGGCTGATGCTAACCCTAACCCTAACACTATCCTAGGGCTGAGGCAAACACTAACCCTAACCCTAACACTATCCTAGGGCTGATGCTAACCCTAACCCTAGCACTATCCTAGGGCTGATGCTAACCCTAAACCTAACTCAAACACTATCCTAGGGCTTATGCTAACCATAACCCTAACACTATCCTAGGTCTGATGCTAACACTAACCCTAACCCTAACACTATCCTAGGGCTGATGCTAACCCTAACCCTAACACTATCCTAGGGCTGATGCTAACCCTAACCCTAACAGTAACACTATCGAAGGGCTGATCCTAACCCTAACCCTAACACTATCCTAGGGCTGATGCTAACCGTAACCCTAACCCTAACACTATCCTAGGGCTGATGCTAACCCTAACCCTAACACTATCCTTGGGCTGATGCCAACCCTAACCATAACACTATCCTAGGCCTGATGCTAACAATAACCCTAGCACTATCCTAGGGCTGATGCTAACCCTAACCCTAACTCAAACACTATCCTAGGGCTTATGCTAACCATAACCCTAACACTATCCTAGGTTTCATGCTAACACTAACCCTAACCCTAACACTATCCTAGGGCTGATGCTAACCCTAACCCTAACACTATCCTAGGGCTGATGCTAACCCTAACCCTAACCCTAACACTATCCAAGGGCTGATGCTAAGGCTAACCTTAACATTATCCTAGGGCTGATGCTAACCGTAACCCTAACCCTAAGACTATCCTAGGGCTGATGCTAACTCTAACCCTAACCCTAACACTATCCTAGTGCTGATGCTAACCCTAACCCTAACCCTAACACTATCCTAGGGCTGACGCTAACCCTAACCCTAACCCAAACACTATCCTAGGGCTGATGATAATCATAACCCTAACACTATCCTAGGTCTGATGCTAACACTAACCCTAACCCTAACACTATCCTAGGGCTGATGCTAACCCTAACCCTAACACTATGCTAGGGCTGATACTAACCGTAACCCTAACCCAAACACTACCCTAGGGCTGATGCTAACCATCACCCTAACACTATCCTAGGTCTGATGCAAACACTAATCCTAGCCCTAACACTATCCTAGGGCTGATGCTAACCCTAACCCTAACACTATCCTAGGGCTGATGCTAACCCTAACCCTAACACAACATTGTCCTAGGGCTGAGGTTAACCCTAACCCTAACACTATCCTATGGCTGATGCTAACCCTAACCCTAACACTATCCTAGGGCTGATGCTAACCCTAACCCTAACACTATCCTAGGGCTGATGCTAACCCTAACCCTAACAGTAACACTATCGAAGGGCTGATCCTAACCCTAACCCTAACACTATCCTAGGGCTGATGCTAACCGTAACCCTAACCCTAACACTATCCTAGGGCTGATGCTAACCCTAACCCTAACACTATCCTTGGGCTGATGCTAACCCTAACCATAACACTATCCTAGGCCTGATGCTAACCCTAACGCTAGCACTATCATAGGTCTGATGCTAACCCTAACCCTAACTAAAACACTATCCTAGGGCTTATGCTAACCATAACCCTAACACTATCCTAGGTTTGATGCTAACACTAACCCTAACCCTAACACTATCCTAGGGCTGATACTAACCCTAACCCTAACACTATCCTAGGGCTGATGCTAACCCTAACCCTAACCCTAACTCTATCCAAGGGCTGATGCTAAGCCTAAACCTAACACTATCCTAGGGCTGATGCTAACCGTAACCCTAACCCTAAGACTATCCTAGGGCTGATGCTAACTCTAACCCTAACCCTAACACTATCCTAGGGCTGATGCTAACCGTAACCCTAACCCTAAGACTATCCTAGGGCTGATGCTAACCCTAACCCTCACCCAAACACTATCCTAGGGCTGATGCTAATCATAACCCTAACACTATCCTAGGTCTGATGCTAACACTAACCCTAACCCTAACACTATCCTAGGGCTGATGCTAACCCTAACCCTAACACTATGCTAGGGCTGATGCTAACCGTAACCCTAACCCAAACACTACCCTAGGGCTGATGCTAACCATCACCCTAACACTATCCTAGGTCTGATGCTAACACTAATCCTAGCCCTAACACTATCCTAGGGCTGATGCTAACCCTAACCCTAACACTATCCTAGGGCTGATGCTAACCCTAACCCTAACCCAACATTTTCCTAGGGCTGAGGTTAACCCTAACCCTAACACTATCCTATGGCTGATGCTAACCCTAACCCTAACCCTAACACTATCCTAGGGCTGATGCTAACCCTAACCCTAACACTATCCTAGGGCTGATGCTAACCCTAACCCTTACCGTAACACTATCCTAGGGCTGATGCTACCCCTAACCCTAACACTATCCTAGGGCTGACGCTAACCCTAACCCTAACCCTAACACTATCCGAAGGCTGATGCTAACCCTAACCCTAACACAATCCTACGGCTGATGCTAACCCTAACCCTAACCGTAACACTATCCTAGGGCTGATGCTAACCCTAACCCTAACACTATCCTAAGGCTGATGGTAACCCTAACCCTAACACTATGCTAGGGCTGATGCTAACCCTAACCCTAACCCTAACACTATCCTAGGGCTGATGTTAACTCTAACCCTAACACTATCCTAGGGCTGATGCTAACCCTAACCCTACCCCTAACACTATCCTAGGGCTGATGCTAACCCTAACCCTAACACTAACACTATCCTAGGGCTGATGCTAACCCTAACGCTAACACTATCCTAGGGCTGATGCTAACCCTAACCCTAACCCTAACACTATCCTAGGGCTGATGCTAACCCTAACCCTAACACTATCCTAGGCCTGATGATAACCCTAACCCTATCCTAACACTATCCTAGGGCTGATGCTAACCCTAACCCTAACCCTAACACTATCCTTGGTCTGATGCAAACCCTAACACTAACACTATCCTAGGGCTGATGCTAACCCTAAGCCTTACCCTAGCACTATCCTAAGGCTGATTCTAACCGTAACCCTAACCTTATCACTATCCTAGTGCTGATGCTAACCCTAACAATAACCTTAACACTATCATAGCGCTGATGCTAATCCTAACCCTAACACTATCCTAGGCCAGATGCTAACCCTAACCCTAACCCTAACACTATCCTAGGGCTGATGCTAACCGTAACCCTAACCTTAACACTATCCTAGGGCTGATGCTAACCCTAACCCTAGCACTATCCTAGGGCTGATGCTAATCCTAAACCTAACTCAAACACTATCCTAGGGCTTATGCTAACCATAACCCTAACACTATCCTAGGTCTGATGCTAACACTAACCCTAACCCTAACACTATCCTAGGGCTGATGCTAACCCTAACCCTAACACTATCCTAGGGCTGATGCTAACCCTAACCCTAACAGTAACACTATCGAAGGGCTGATCCTAACCCTAAACCTAACACTATCCTAGGGCTGATGCTAACCGTAACCCTAACCCTAACACTATCCTAGGGCTGATGCTAACCCTAACCCTAACACTATCCTTGGGCTGATGCTAACCCTAACCATAACACTATGCTAGGCCTGATGCTAACAATAACCCTAGCACTATCCTAGGGCTGATGCTAACCCTAACCCTAACTCAAACACTATCCTAGGGCTTATGCTAACCATAACCCTAACACTATCCTAGGTTTCATGCTAACACTAACCCTAACCCTAACACTATCCTAGGGCTGATGCTAACCCTAACCCTAACACTATCCTAGGGCTGATGCTAACCCTAACCCTAACCCTAACACTATCCAAGGGCTGATGCTAAGGCTAACCCTAACACTATCCTAGGGCTGATGCTAACCGTAACCCTAACCCTAAGACTATCCTAGGGCTGATGCTAACTCTAACCCTAACCCTAACACTATCCTAGGGCTGATGCTAACCCTAACCCTAACACTATGCTAGGGCTGATACTAACCGTAACCCTAACCCAAACACTACCCTAGGGCTGATGCTAACCATCACCCTAACACTATCCTAGGTCTGATGCAAACACTAATCCTAGCCCTAACCCTATCCTAGGGCTGATGCTAACCCTAACCCTAACACTATCCTAGGGCTGATGCTAACCCTAACCCTAACCCAACATTGTCCTAGGGCTGAGGTTAACCCTAACCCTAACACTATCCTATGGCTGATGCTAACCCTAACCCTAACCCTAACACTATCCTAGGGCTGATGCTAACCCTAAGCCTAACACTATCCTAGGGCTGATGCTAACCCTAACCCTAACCCTAACACTATCGTAAGGCTGATGCTAACCATAACCCTAACACTATCCTACGGCTGATGCTAACCCTAACCATAACCGTAACACTATCCTAGGGCTGATGCTAACCCTAACCCTAACACTATCCTAAGGCTGATGCTAACCCTAACACTAACACTAACCTTGGTCTGATGAAAACCCTAACACTAACACTATCATAGGGCTGATGCTCACCCTAAGCCTTACCCTAACACTATCCTAGGGCTGATGCTAACCGTAAGCCTAACCTTAACACTATGCTAGGGCTGATGCTAACCCTAACAATAACCTTAACACTATCATAGCGCTGATGCTAATCCTAACCCTAACACTATCCTAGGCCTGATGCTAACCTTAACCCTAACCCTAACACTATCCTAGGCCTGATGCTAACCGTAACCCTAACCTTAACACTATCCTAGGGCTGATGCTAACCCTAAACCTAGCACTATCCTAGGGCTGATGCTAACCCTAAACCTAACTCAAACACTATCCTAGGGCTTATGCTAACCATAACCCTAACACTATCCTAGGTCTGATGCTAACACTAACCCTAACCCTAACACTATCCTAGGGCTGATGCTAACCCTAACCCTAACACTATCCTAGGGCTGATGCTAACCCTAACCCTAACAGTAACACTATCGAAGGGCTGATCCTAACCCTAACCTTAACACTATCCTAGGGCTGATGCTAACCGTAACCCTAACCCTAACACTATCCTAGGGCTGATGCTAACCCTAACCCTAACACTATCCTTGGGCTGATGCTAACCCTAAGCATAACACTATCCTAGGCCTGATGCTAACCACAACCCTAGCACTATCCTAGGGCTGATGCTAACCCTAACCCAAACTCAAACACTATCCTAGGGCTTACGCTAACCATAACCCTAACACTATCCTAGGTTTGATGCTAACACTAACCCTAACCCTAACACTATCCTAGGGCTGATGCTAACCCTAACCCTAACACTATCCTAGGGCTGATGCTAACCCTAACCCTAAACCTAACACTATCCAAGGGCTGATGCTAAGCCTAACCCTAACACTATCCTAGGGCTGATGCTAACCGTAACCCTAACACTAAGACTATCCTAGGACTGATGCTAACCCTAACCCTAACCCTAACACTATCCTAGGGCTGACGCTAACCCTAACCCTAACCCTAACACTATCCTAGGGCTGACCCTAACCCTAACCCTAACCCAAACACTATCCTAGGGCTGATGCTAATCATAACCCTAACACTATCCTAGGTCTGATGCTAACACTAACCCTAACCCTAACACTATCCTAGGACTGATGCTAACCCTAACCCTAACACTATGCTAGGGCTGATGCTAACCGTAACCCTAACCCAAACACTACACTAGGGCTGATGCTAACCATCACCCTAACACTATCCTAGGTCTGATGCAAACACTAATCCTAGCCCTAACACTATCCTAGGGCTGAAGTTAACCCTAACTCTAACACTATCCTAAGGCTGATGCTAACCCTAACCCTAACACTATCCTAGGGCTGATGCTAACCCTAACCCTAACCCTAACACTATCCTAGGGCTGATGTTAACTCTAACCCTAACACTATCCTATGGCTGATGCTAACCCTAACCCTACCCCTAACACTATCCTAGGGCTGATGCTAACCCTAACCCTAACACTAACACTATCCTAGGGCTGATGCTAACCCTAACCCTAACACTATCCTAGGGCTGATGCTAACCCTAACCCTAACCCTAACACTATCCTAGGGCTGATGCTAACCCTAACCCTATCACTATCCTAGGCCTGATGATAACACTAACCCTATCCTAACACTATCCTAGGGCTGATGCTAACCCTAACCCTAACCCTAACACTATCCTTGGTCTGATGCAAACCCTAACACTAACACTATCCTAGGGCTGATGCTAACCCTAAGCCTTACCCTAACACTATCCTAGGGCTGATGCTAACCGTAACCCTAACCTTAACACTATCCTAGGGCTGATGCTAACCCTAACCGTAACCCTAACACTATCATAGCGCTGATGCTAATCCTAACCCTGACACTATCCTCGGCCTGATGCTAACCCTAACCCTAACCCTAACACTATCCTAGGGCTGATGCTAACCGTAACCCTAACCTTAACACTATCCTAGGGCTGATGCAAGCCCTAACCCTAGCACTATCCTAGGGCTGATGCTAACCCTAAACCTAACTCAAACACTATCCTAGGGCTTATGCTAACCATAACCCTAACACTATCCTAGGTCTGATGCTAACGCTAACCCTAACCCTAACACTATCCTAGGGCTGATGCTAACCCTAACCGAACCCTAACACTATCCTAGGGCTGATGCTAAACCTAACCCTAACCCTAACACTATGCTAGGGCTGATGCTAACCCTAACCCTAACACTATCCTAGGGCTGATGCGAACCCTAACCCTAACACTAAAACTGTCCTAGGTCTGATGCTAACCCTAACCCTAACACTATCCTGGGGCTGATGCTAACACTAACCCTAACCCAAACACTATCCTAGGGCTGATGCTAACCATGAACCTAACACTATACTAGGTCTCATGCTAACAATAACCCTAGCCCTAACACTATCCTAGGGCTGATGCTAACCCTAATCCTAACACTATCCTAGGGCTGAGGCTAACCCTAACCCTAACCCAACATTGTCCTAGGGCTGAGGTTAACCCTAACCCTAACACTATCCTAGGGCTGATGCTAACCCTAACCCTAACCCTAACACTATCCTAGGGCTGATGCTAACCCTAACCCTAACGCTATCACTATCCTAAGGCTGATGCTAACCCTAACCCTAACACTACCCTAGGCCTGATGCTAACCCTAACCCTAACCCTAACAATATCCTAGGGCTGATGCTAACCCTAACCCTAACACGATCCTAAGGCTGATGCTAACCCTAACCCTAAGACTATCCTAGGGCTGATGCTAACCCTAACCCTAACCCTAACACTATCCTAGGGCTGATGTTAACTCTAACCCTAACACTATCCTAGGGCTGATGCTAACCCTAACCCTACCCCTAACACTATCCTAGGGCTGATGCTAACCCTAACCCTAACCCTAACACTATCCTTGGTCTGATGCAAACCCTAACCCTAACACTATCCTAGGGCTGATGCTAACCCTAAGCCTTACCCTAACACTATCCTAGGGCTGATGCTAACCCTAACCCTAACACTATCCTAGGCCTGATGATAACCCTAACCCTATCCTAAAACTATCCTAGGGCTGATGCTAACCCTAACCCTAACCCTAACACTATCCTTGGTCTGATGCAAACCCTAACACTAACACTATCCTAGGGCTGATGCTAACCCTAAGCCTTACCCTAACACTATCCTAGGGCTGATGCTAACCGTAACCCTAACCTTAACACTATGCTAGGGCTGATGCTAACCCTAACCCTAACCCTAACACTATCCTAGCGCTGATGCTAATCCTAACCCTAACACTATCCTAGGGCTGATGCTAACCCTAACCCTAACCCCAACACTATCCTAGGGCTGATGCTAACCGTAACCCTAACCTTAACACTATCCTAGGGCTGATGCTAATCCTAACCCTAACACTATCCTAGGGATGATGGTAACCCTAACCCTAACCCTAACACTATCCTAAGGCTTATGCTAACCCTAACCCTAACCCTAAAACTGTCCTAGCGCTCATGCTAACCCTAGCCCTAACACTAACACTATCCTAGTTCTGATGCTAACCCTAACCCTAACACTATCCTAGGGCTGATGCTAACCCTAAAACTAACCCTAACACTATCCTAGGGCTGATGCTATCCCTAACACTAACACTATCCTAGGGCTGATGCTAACCCTAACCCTAACCCTAACACTATGATAGGACTGATGCTAACCATAACCCGAACACTATCCTAAGGCTGATGCTAACCCTAACCCTATCCCTAACACTATCCTAGGGCTGATGCTAACCCTAACCCTAACACTATCCTAGGGCTGATGCTAACCCTAACCCTAACCCTAACACTATCCTAGGGCTGATGCTAACCCTAACCCTAACACTATCCTAGGCCTGATGCTAACCCTAACACTAGCACTATCCTAGGGCTGATGCTATCCCTAACCCTAACTCAAACACTCTCCTAGGGCTTATGCTAACCATAACCTTAACACTATCCTAGGTCTGATGCTAACACTAACCCTAACCCTAACACTATCCTAGGGCTGATGCTAACCCTAATCCTAACACTATCCTAGGGCTGATGCTAACCCTAACCCTAACAGTAACATATCCAAGGGCTGATGCTAACCCTAACCCTAACACTATCGTAGGGCTGATGCTAACCCTAACCCTAACCCTAACAGTATCCTAGGTCTGATGCTAACCCTAACCCTAACACTAACACTATCCTAGGGCTGATGCTAACCCTAACCCTAACCCTAACACGATCCTAGGGCTGATGCTAACCCTCACCCTAACCCGAACACTATCCTAGGGCTGATGCTAATCATAACACTAACAATATCCTAGGTCTGATGCTAACACTAACCCTAACCCTAACACTATCCTAGGGCTGATGCTAACCCTAACCCTAACACTATCCTAGGGCTGATGCTAACCCTAACCCTAACCCTAACACTATCATAGGGCTTATGCTAAACCTAACCCTAACCCTAACACTGTCCTAGGGCTCATGCTAACCCTAACCCTAACACTATCCTAGGGCTGATGCGAACCCTAACCCTAACCCTAACACTGTCCTAGGTCTGATGCTAACCCTAAACCTAACACTATCCTAGGTCTGATGCTAACCCTAACCCTAACCCAAACACTGTCCTAGGGCTGATGCTAACCATCACCCTAACACTATCCTAGGTCTGATGCTAACACTAACCCTAGCCCTAATACTATCCTAGGGCTGATGCTAACCCTAACCCTAACACTAACACTATCCTAGGGCTGATGCTAACCCTAACCCTAACCCAACATTGTCCTAGGGCTGAGGTTAACACTAACCCTAACACTATCCTAGGGCTGATGCTAACCCTAACCCTAACCCTAACACTATCCTAGGACTAATGCTAACCCTAACCCTAACCGTAACACTATCCTAGGGCTGATGCTAACCCTAACCCTAACACTATCCTAGGGCTGATACTAACCCTAACCCTAACCCTAACACTATCCTAAGGCTGATGCTTACCCTAACCCTAACACTATCCTAGCCCGGATGCTAAATCTAACACTAACCCTAACACTATCCTAGGGCTGATGCTAACCCTAACCCTAACACTATCCTAGGGCTGATGCTAACCCTAACCCTAACCCTAACACTATCCTAGGGTTGACACTAACCCTAACCCTAACACTATCCTAGGCCTGATGCTAACCCTAACCCTAAAACTATCCTAGAGCTGATGCTAACCCTAACCCTAACTCAAACACTATCCTAGGGCTTATGCTAACCATAACCCTAACACTATCCTAGGGCTGATGCTAACCCTAACCCTAACCCTAACACTATCCTAGGGCTGATGCTAACCCTAATCCTAACCCTAACACTATCCTAGGGCTGATGCTAAACCTAACCCTAACCCAAACAGGGCTGATGGTAATCATAACTCTAACACTATCCCAGGTCTGATGCTAACACTAACCCTAACCCTAACACTATCCTAGGGTTGATGCTGACCCTAACCCTAACACTATCCTAGGGCTGATGCTAACAATAACCCTAACCCTAACACTATCCTAGGGATGATGCTAACCCTAACCCTAACACTATCCTAGGGCTGATGCTAACCCTAACCCTAACACTATCCTAGGCCTTATGCTAACCCTAACCCTAGCACTATGCTAGGGCTGATGCTAATCCTAACCCTAACTCAAACACTATCCTAAGGATTATGCTAACCATAACCCTAACACTATCCTAGGTCTGATGCTAACACTAACCCTAACCCTAACACTATCCTAGGGCTGATGCTAACCCTAACCCTAACACTATCCTAGGGCTGATGCTAACCCTAACCCTAACCCTAACACTATCCAAGGGCTGATGCTAACCCTAACCATAACACTATCCTAGGGCAGATGCTAACCGTAACTCTAACCCTAACACTATCCTAGGGCTGATGCTAACCCTAACTCTAACCCTAACACTATCCTAGGGCTGATGCTAACCCTAACCCTAACCCTAACACTATCCTAGGGCTGATGCTAACCCTAACCCTAACCCAAACACTATCCTAGGTATGAGGCTAATCATAACCCTAACACTATCCTAGGTCTGATGCTAACACTAACCCTAACCCTAACACTATCCTAGGGCTGATGCTAACCCTAACCCTTACACTATCCTAGGCCTGATGATAACCCTAACCCTAACCCAAACACTACCCTAGAGCTGATGCTAACCATCACCCTAGCACTATCCTAGGTCTGATGCTAACTCTAACCCTAGCCCTAACACTATCCTAGGGCTGATGCTAACCCTAACCCTAACACTATCCTAGGGCTGATGCTAACCCTAACGCTAACCCAACATTGTCCTAGGGCTGAGGTTAACCCTAACCCTAACACTATCCTATGGCTGATGCTAACACTAACGCTAACCCTAACACTATCCTAGGGCTGATGCTAACCCTAACCCTAACACTATCCTAAGGCTGATGCTAACCCTAACCCTAACAGTAACACTATCCTAGGGCTGATGCTAACCCTAAACCTAACACTATCCTAGGGCTGATGCTAACATTAACCCTAACCCTAACACTATCGTAAGGCTGATGCTAACCCTAAACCTAACACTATCCTTGGCCTGATGCTAACCCTAACACTAACCCTAACACTATCCTAGGGCTGATGCTAACCCTAACCCTAACACTCTCCTAAGGCTGATGCTAAACCTAACCCTAACACTATCCTAGGGCTGATGCTAACCCTAACCCTAACCCTAACACTATCCTAGGGCTGATGCTAACTCTAACCCTAACACTATCCTAGGGGTGATGCTAACCCTAACCCTACCCCAAACACTATCCTAGGGCTGATGCTAACCCTAACCCGAACACTATCCTAGGGCTGATGCTAACCCTAACCCTAACCCTAACACTATCCTAGGGCTGATGCTAGCCCTAACCCTAACACTATCCTAGGCCTGATGATAACCCTAACCCTAACCGTAACACTATCCAAGGGCTGATGCTAACCCTAACCCTAACACTATCCTAGGGCTGATGTTAACCGTAACCCTAACCCTAACACTATACTAGGGCTGATGCTAACCCTAACCCTAACCCTAACACTATCCAAGGGCTGATGATAACCCTAACCCTAACAATATCCTAGGGCTGAAGCTAACCCTAACCCTAACCCTAACACTATCCTAGGGCTGATGCTAACCCTAACCCGAACACTATCCTAGGCCTGATGGTAACCCTAACCCTAAACTTAACACTATCCAAGGGCTGATGCTAACCCTAACCCTGACAATATCAAAGGCTGATGCTAACCGTAACCGTAAACCTAACACTATCCTAGGGCTGATGCTAATCCTAACCCTAACACTAACACTATCCTAGGGCTGATGCTAACCCTAACCCTAACCCTAACACTATCCTAGGGCTGATGCTAACTCTAACCCTAACACTATCCTAGGGGTGATGCTAACCCTAACCCTACCCCAAACACTATCCTAGGGCTGATGCTAACCCTAACCCGAACACTATCCTAGGGCTGATGCTAACCCTAACCCTAACCCTAACACTATCCTAGGGCTGATGCTAGCCCTAACCCTAACACTATCCTAGGCCTGATGATAACCCTAACCCTAACCGTAACACTATCCAAGGGCTGATGCTAACCCTAACCCTAACACTATCCTAGGGCTGATGTTAACCGTAACCCTAACAGTAACACTATACTAGGGCTGATGCTAACCCTAACCCTAACCCTAACACTATCCAAGGGTGATGATAACCCTAACCCTAACAATATCCTAGGGCTGAAGCTAACCCTAACCCTAACCCTAACACTATCCTAGGGCTGATGCTAACCCTAACCCTAACCCTCACACTATCCTACGGCTGATGCTAACCCTAACCCTAACTCTAACACTATCCTAGCGCTGATGCTAATCCTAACCCTGACACTATCGTAGGCCTAATGATAACCCTAACCCTAACACTAACACTATCCTAAGGCTGATGCTAACCGTAACCCTAACCTTAACACTATCCTAGGGCTGATGCTAACCCTAACCCTAACACTATCCTAGGGATCATCCTAACCCTAACCCTAACCCTAACACTATCCTAGGGCTGATGCTAACCCTAACCCTAAACCTAACACTATCCTAGGGCTGATGCTAACCCTAACCCTAACCCAAACACTATCCTAGGGCTGATGCTAATCATAACCCTAACACTATCCTAGGTCTGATGCTAACACTAACCCTAACCCTAACACTATCCTAGGGCTGATGCTAACCCTAACCCTAACACTATGCTAGGGCTGATGCTAACCCTAACCCTAACCCAAACACTACACTAGGGCTGATGCTAACCATCACCCTAACACTATCCTAGGTCTGATGCTAACACTAACCCTAGCCCTAACACTATCCTAGGGCTGATGCTAACCCTAACCCTAACACTATCCTAGGGCTGATGCTAACCCTAACCCTAATCCAACATTGTCCTAGGGCTGAGGTTAACCCTAACCCTAACACTATCCTATGGCTGATGCTAACCCTAACCCTAACCCTAACACTATCCTACGGCTGATGCTAACCCTAACTCTAACACTAACACTATCCTAGGGCTGATGCTAACCCTAACCCTAACACTACCCTAGGGCTGATGCTAACCCTAACCCTAACCCTAAAACTATCCTAAGGCTGATGATAACCCTAAACCTAACACTATCCTAGGCCTGATGCTAACCCTAATACTAACCCTAACACTATCCTAGGGCTGATGCTAACCCTAACCCTAACACTATCCTAAGGCTGATGCTAAACCTAACCCTAACACTATCCTAGGGCTGATGCTAACCTTAACCCTAACCCTAACACTATCCTAGGGCTGATGCTAACTCTAACCCTAACACTATCCTAGGGCTGATGCTAACCCTAACCCTACCCCAAACACTATCCTAGGGCTGATGCTAACCCTAACCCTAACACTGACACTATCCTAGGGCTGATGCTAACCCTAACCCGAACACTATCCTAGGGCTGATGCTATCCCTAACCCTAACCCTAACACTATCCTAGGTCTAATGCTAACCCTAACCCTAACACTATCCTAGGCCTGATGATAACCCTAACGATAACCGTAACACTATCCAAGGGCTGATGCTAACCCTAACCCTAACACTATCCTAGGGCTGATGCTAACCGTAACCCTAACCCTAACACTATACTAGGGCTGAGGCTAACCCTAACCCTAACCCTAACACTATCGAAGGGCTGATGATAACCCTAACCCGCACAATATCCTAGGGCTGAAGCTAACCCTAACCCTAACCCTAATACTATCCTAGGGCTGATGCTAACCCTAACCCTAACACTATCCTAGGCCTGATGATAACCCTAACCCTAACCTTAACACTATCCAAGGGCTGATGCTAACCCTAACCCTTACATTATCCAAGGCTGATTCTAACCGTAACCGTAAACCTAACACTATCCTAGGGCTGATGCTTACCCTAACCCTAACCCTAACACTATCCTAGCACTGATGCTACCCCTAACCCTAACCCTAACACTATCATAGCGCTGATGGTAACCCTAACGCTAACACTATCCTAGGGCTGATGCTAACCCTAACGCTTCCCGTAACACTATCCTAGGACAGATGCTAAACCTAACCCTAACACTATCCTAGGGCTGAGGCTAACCCTAACCCTAACCCTAACACTATTGTAGGGCTGATGCTAACGATAACCCTAACACTATCCTAGGGCTGATGCTAACCGTAACTCTAACCCTAACACTATCCTAGAGTTGATGCTAACCCTAACCCTAACGGTATCCTAGGGCTGATGCTAACCCTAACCATAACCGTAACACTATCCTAGGGCTGATGCTAACCCTAACCCTAACACCATCCTAGGGCTGACGCTAACCCTAACCCTAACCCTAACACTATCCTAGGGCTGATGCTAACCCTAACCCTAACAATATCCTAGGGCTGATGCTAACCCAAACCCTAACCGTAGGACTACCCTAGGGCTGATGCTAACCCTAACCCTAACACTATCATAGGGCTGATGCTAACCCTAACCCTAACCCTATTCTAAGGCAGATGCTAAACCTAACCATAACACTATCCTAGGGCTGATGCTAACCCTAACCCTAACCCTAAGACTATCCTAGGGCTGATGCTAACTGTAACCCTAACACTATCCTAGGGCTGATGCTAACCCTAACCCTACCCCAAACACTATCCTAGGGCTGATGCTAACCCTAACCCTAACCCAACATTGTCCTAGGGCTGAGGTTAACCCTAACCTTAACAGTGTCCTAGGGCTGATGCTAACCCTAACCCTAACCCTAACACTATCCTAGGGCTGATGCTAACCCTACCCATAACCCTAACACTATACTAGGGCTGATGCTAACCCTAACCCTAACACTAACGCTATCCTGGGGCTGTTGATAACCCTAACCCTAACAATATCCTAGGGCTGAAGCTAACCCTAACCCTAACCCTAACACTATCCTAGAGCTGATGCTAACCCTAACACTAACACTATCCTAGGCCTGATGATAACCCTAACACAAATACTAACACTATCCTAGGGCTGATGCTAACCCTAACACTAACACTATCCTAGGGCTGATGCTAACCCTAACCCTAACCCTAACACTATCCTATTGCTGATGCTAACCCTAACCCTAACACTATCCTAGTCCTGATGATAACCCTAACCCTAACCGTAACACTATCCAAGGGCTGATGCTAAGCCTAACCCTGACACTATCCAAGGCTGATGCTAACCGTAACCGTAAACCTAACACTATCCTAGGGCTGATGCTAACCCTAACCCCAACCCTAACACTATCCTAGCACTGATGCTAACCCTAACCCTAACCCTAACACTATCCTAGGGCTGATGCTAATCCTAACCCTAACACTAACACTATCCTAGGCCTGATGATAACCCTAACGCTAACCGTAACACTATCCAATGCGTGATGCTAATCCTAACCCTAACACTATACTAAGGCTGATGCTAACCCTAACCCTAACCCTAACACTATCCTAGAGCTGATGCTAACCCTAACCCTAACACTATCCTAGGCCTGATGATAACCCTAACCCTAACCCTAACACTATCCTAGGGCTGATGCTAACCCTAAACCTAACACTATCCTAGTGCTGATTCTAACCCTTACCCTAACCCTCACACTATCCTACGGCTGATGCTAACCCTAACCCTAACCCTAACACTATCCTAGCGCTGATGCTAATCCTAACCCTAACACTATCCTAGGCCTAATGATAACCCTAACCCTAACACTAACACTATCCTAAGGCTGATGCTAACCGTAACCCTAACCTTAACACTATCCTAGGGCTGATGCTAACCCTAACCCTAACACTAACCTTGGGCTGATGCTAACCCTAACCCTAACCCTAACACTATCCTACGGCTGATGCTAACCCTAACCCTAACCCTAACACTATCCTAGCGCAGATGCTAATCCTAACCCTAACACTATCCTAGGGATGATGCTAACCCTAACCCTAACCCTAACACTATCCTAAGGCTGTTGCTAACCCTAACCCTAACCCTAACACTGTCCTAGCGCTGATGCTAACCCTAACCATAACCCTAACACTATCCTAGTTCTGATGCTAACCCTAACCCTAACACTATCCTAAGGCTGATGCTAACCCTTACCCTAAAACTATCCTAGGGCTGATGCTAACCCTAACCCTAACACTAACACTATCCTAAGGCTGCTGCTAACCCTAACACTATCCTAGGCCTGATGCTAACCCTAACCCTAACCCTAACACTATCCTAGGGCTGATGCTAACCCTAACCCTAACCCTAACACTATCATAGGACTGATGCTAACCATAACCCTAACACTATCCTAGGGCGGATGCTAACGCTAACCCTAACCCTAACACTATCCTAGGGCTGACGCTAACCCTAACCCTAACACTATCCTAGGGCTGATGCTAACCCTAACCCTAACCCTAACACTATCCTAGGGCTGATGATAACCCTAACCCTAACACTATCCTAGGCCTGATGCTAACCCTAACCCTAGCACTATCCTAGGGCTGATGCTAACCCTAACCCTAACTCAAACACTATCCTAGGGCTTATGCTAACCATAACCCTAACACTATCCTAGGGCTGATGCTAACCCTAACCCTAACCCTAACACTATCCTAGGGCTGATGCTAACCCTAACCCCAACCCTAACACTATCCTAGGGCTGATGCTAAATCTAACCCTAACCCAAACACTATCCTAGGGCTGATGCTAATCATAACCCTAACACTATCCCAGGTCTCATGCTAACAGTAACCCTAACCTTAACACTATCCTAGGGCTGATGCTAACCCTAACCCTAACACTATCCTAGGGCTGACGCTAAACCTAACCCTAACCCTAACACTATCATAGGGCTGATGCTAACCCTAACCCCAACCCTAACACTATCCTAGGGCTGATGCTAAATCTAACCCTAACCCAAACACTATCCTAGGGCTGATGCTAATCATAACCCTAACACTATCCCAGGTCTGATGCTAACACTAACCCTAACTTTAACACTATCCTAGGGCTGATGCTAACCCTAACCATAACACTATCCTAGGCCTGATGCTAAACCTAACGCTAACCCTAACACTATCCTAGGGCTGATGCTAACCCTAACCCTAACACTATCCTAGGGCTGATGCTAACCCTAACCATAACACTATCCTAGGCCTGATGCTAACCCTAACCCTAGCACTATCCTAGGGCTGATGCTAACCCTAACTCTAACTCAAACACTATCCTTGGGCTTATGCTAACCATAACCCTAACAGTATCCTAGGTTTGATGCTAACACTAACCCTAACCGTAACACTATCGTAGGGCTGATGCTAACCCTAAATCTAACATTATCCTAGGGCTGATGCTAACCCTAACCCTAACCCTAACACTATCCTAGAGCTGATGCTAACCCTAACCCTAACACTATCCTAGGCCTGATGATAACCCTAACCCTAACCCTAACACTATCCTAGGGCTGATGCTAAACCTAACCCTAACACTATCCTAGGCTGATGCTAACCCTAACCCTAACCCTAACACTATCCTACGGCTGATGCTAACCCTAACCCTAACCCTAACACTATCCTAGCGCTGATGCTAATCCTAACCCTAACACTATCCTAGGCCTAATGATAACCCTAACCCTAACACTAACACTATCCTAAGGCTGATGCTAACCGTAACACTAACCTTAACACTATCCTAGGGCTGATGCTAACCCTAACCCTAACACTATCCTAGGGATGATGCTAACCCTAACCCTAACCCTAACACTATCCTAAGGCTGATGCTAACCCTAACCCTAACCCTAAAACTGTCCTAGCGCTGATGCTAACCCTAACCATAACCCTAACACTATCCTAGTTCTGATGCTAACCCTAACCCTAACACTATCCTAAGGCTGATGCTAACCCTTACCCTAAAAATATCCTAGGGCTGATGCTAACCCTAACCCTAACACTAACACTATCCTAAGGCTGCTGCTAACCCTAACACTATCCTAGGCCTGATGCTAACCCTAACCCTAACCCTAACACTATCCTAGGGCTGATGCTAACCCTAACCCTAACCCTAACACTATCATAGGACTGATGCTAACCATAACGCTAACACTATCCTAGGGCGGATGCTAACGCTAACCCTAACCCTAACACTATCCTAGGGCTGACGCTAACCCTAACCCTAACACTATCCTAGGGCTGATGCTAACCCTAACCCTAACCCTAACACTATCCTAGGGCTGATGCTAACCCTAACCCTAACACTATCCTAGGCCTGATGCTAACCCTAACCCTAGCACTATCCTAGGGCTGATGCTAACCCTAACCCTAACTCAAACACTATCCTAGGGCTTATGCTAACCATAACCCTAACACTATCCTAGGGCTGATGCTAACCCTAACCCTAACCCTAACACTATCCTAGGGCTGATGCTAACCCTAACCCCAACCCTAACACTATCCTAGGGCTGATGCTAAATCTAACCCTAACCCAAACACTATCCTAGGGCTGATGCTAATCATAACACTAAGACTATCCCAGGTCTCATGATACCACTAACCCTAACCTTAACACTATCCTAGGGCTGATGCTAACCCTAACCCTAACACTATCCTAGGGCTGATGCTAAACCTAACCCTAACCCTAACACTATCCTAGGGCTGATGCTAACCCTAACCCTAACACTATCCTAGGGCTGATGCTAACCCTAACCATAACACTATCCTAGGCCTGATGCTAACCCTAACCCTAGCACTATCCTAGGGCTGATGCTAACCCTAACCCTAACCCTAACACTATCCTAGGGCTGATGCTAACCCTAACCCCAACCCTAACACTATCCTAGGGCTGATGCTAAATCTAACCCTAACCCAAACACTATCCTAGGGCTGATGCTAATCATAACACCAAGACTATCCCAGGTCTCATGCTAACACTAACCCTAACCTTAACACTATCCTAGGGCTGATGCTAACCCTAACCCTAACACTATCCTAGGCCTGATGCTAAACCTAACGCTAACCCTAACACTATCCTAGGGCTGATGCTAACCCTAACCCTAACACTATCCTACGGCTGATGCTAACGCTAACCATAACACTATCCTAGGCCTGATGCTAACCCTAACCCTAGCACTATCCTAGGGCTGATGCTAACCCTAACTCTAACTCAAACACTATCCTTGGGCTTATGCTAACCATAACCCTAACAGTATCCTAGGTTTGATGCTAACACTAACCCTAACCCTAACACTATCCTAGGGCTGATGCTAACCCTAACCCTAACATTATCCTAGGGCTGATGCTAACCCTAACCCTAACCCTAACACTATCCTAGAGCTGATGCTAACCCTAACCCTAACACTATCCTAGGCCTGATGATAACCCTAACCCTAACCCTAACACTATCCTAGGGCTGATGCTAACCCTAACCCTAACACTATCCTAGGGCTGATGCTAACCCTAACCCTAACCCTAACACTATCCTACGGCTGATGCTAACCCTAACCCTAACCCTAACACTATCCTAGCGCAGATGTTAATCCTAACCCTAACACTATCCTAGGCCTGATGCTAACCCTAAACCTAGCACTATCCTAGGGCTGATGCTAACCCTAACCCTAACTCAAACACTATCCTAGGGCTTATGCTAACCATAACCCTAACACTATCCTAGGTTTGATGCTAACACTAACCCTAACCCTAACACTATCCTAGGGCTGATGCTAACCCTAACCCTAACACTATCCTAGGGCTGATGCTAACCCTAACCCAAACCCTAACACTATCCAAGGGCTGATGCTAACCCTAACCCTAACACTATCCTAGGGCTGATGCTAACCTAACCCTAACCCTTACACTATTCTAGGGCTGATGCTAACCCTAACCCTAACCCTAACACTATCCTAGGGCTGATGCTAACCCTAACCCTAAACCTAACACTATCCTAGGGCTGATGCTAACCCTAACCCTAACCCAAACACTATCCTAGGGCTGATGCTAATCATAACCCTAACACTATCCTAGGTCTGATGCTAACACTAACCCTAACCCTAACACTATCCTAGGGCTGATGCTAACCCTAACCCTAACACTATGCTAGGGCTGATGCTAACCCTAACCCTAACCCAAACACTACACTAGGGCTGATGCTAACCATCACCCTAACACTATCCTAGGTCTGATGCTAACACTAACCCTAGCCCTAACACTATCCTAGGGCTGATGCTAACCCTAACCCTAACACTATCCTAGGGCTGATGCTAACCCTAACCCTAATCCAACATTGTCCTAGGGCTGAGGTTAACCCTAACCCTAACACTATCCTATGGCTGATGCTAACCCTAACCCTAACCCTAACACTATCCTACGGCTGATGCTAACCCTAACTCTAACACTAACACTATCCTAGGGCTGATGCTAACCCTAACCCTAACACTACCCTAGGGCTGATGCTAACCCTAACCCTAACCCTAAAACTATCCTAAGGCTGATGATAACCCTAAACCTAACACTATCCTAGGCCTGATGCTAACCCTAATACTAACCCTAACACTATCCTAGGGCTGATGCTAACCCTAACCCTAACACTATCCTAAGGCTGATGCTAAACCTAACCCTAACACTATCCTAGGGCTGATGCTAACCTTAACCCTAACCCTAACACTATCCTAGGGCTGATGCTAACTCTAACCCTAACACTATCCTAGGGCTGATGCTAACCCTAACCCTACCCCAAACACTATCCTAGGGCTGATGCTAACCCTAACCCTAACACTGACACTATCCTAGGGCTGATGCTAACCCTAACCCGAACACTATCCTAGGGCTGATGCTATCCCTAACCCTAACCCTAACACTATCCTAGGTCTAATGCTAACCCTAACCCTAACACTATCCTAGGCCTGATGATAACCCTAACGATAACCGTAACACTATCCAAGGGCTGATGCTAACCCTAACCCTCACACTATCCTAGGGCTGATGCTAACCGTAACCCTAACCCTAACACTATACTAGGGCTGAGGCTAACCCTAACCCTAACCCTAACACTATCGAAGGGCTGATGATAACCCTAACCCTCACAATATCCTAGGGCTGAAGCTAACCCTAACCCTAACCCTAATACTATCCTAGGGCTGATGCTAACCCTAACCCTAACACTATCCTAGGCCTGATGATAACCCTAACCCTAACCTTAACACTATCCAAGGGCTGATGCTAACCCTAACCCTTACATTATCCAAGGCTGATTCTAACCGTAACCGTAAACCTAACACTATCCTAGGGCTGATGCTTACCCTAACCCTAACCCTAACACTATCCTAGCACTGATGCTACCCCTAACCCTAACCCTAACACTATCATAGCGCTGATGGTAACCCTAACGCTAACACTATCCTAGGGCTGATGCTAACCCTAACGCTTCCCGTAACACTATCCTAGGACAGATGCTAAACCTAACCCTAACACTATCCTAGGGCTGAGGCTAACCCTAACCCTAACCCTAACACTATTGTAGGGCTGATGCTAACGATAACCCTAACACTATCCTAGGGCTGATGCTAACCGTAACTCTAACCCTAACACTATCCTAGAGTTGATGCTAACCCTAACCCTAACGGTATCCTAGGGCTGATGCTAACCCTAACCATAACCGTAACACTATCCTAGGGCTGATGCTAACCCTAACCCTAACACCATCCTAGGGCTGACGCTAACCCTAACCCTAACCCTAACACTATCCTAGGGCTGATGCTAACCCTAACCCTAACAATATCCTAGGGCTGATGCTAACCCAAACCCTAACCGTAGGACTACCCTAGGGCTGATGCTAACCCTAACCCTAACACTATCATAGGGCTGATGCTAACCCTAACCCTAACCCTATTCTAAGGCAGATGCTAAACCTAACCATAACACTATCCTAGGGCTGATGCTAACCCTAACCCTAACCCTAAGACTATCCTAGGGCTGATGCTAACTGTAACCCTAACACTATCCTAGGGCTGATGCTAACCCTAACCCTACCCCAAACACTATCCTAGGGCTGATGCTAACCCTAACCCTAACCCAACATTGTCCTAGGGCTGAGGTTAACCCTAACCTTAACAGTGTCCTAGGGCTGATGCTAACCCTAACCCTAACCCTAACACTATCCTAGGGCTGATGCTAACCCTACCCATAACCCTAACACTATACTAGGGCTGATGCTAACCCTAACCCTAACACTAACGCTATCCTGGGGCTGTTGATAACCCTAACCCTAACAATATCCTAGGGCTGAAGCTAACCCTAACCCTAACCCTAACACTATCCTAGAGCTGATGCTAACCCTAACACTAACACTATCCTAGGCCTGATGATAACCCTAACACAAATACTAACACTATCCTAGGGCTGATGCTAACCCTAACACTAACACTATCCTAGGGCTGATGCTAACCCTAACCCTAACCCTAACACTATCCTATTGCTGATGCTAACCCTAACCCTAACACTATCCTAGTCCTGATGATAACCCTAACCCTAACCGTAACACTATCCAAGGGCTGATGCTAAGCCTAACCCTGACACTATCCAAGGCTGATGCTAACCGTAACCGTAAACCTAACACTATCCTAGGGCTGATGCTAACCCTAACCCCAACCCTAACACTATCCTAGCACTGATGCTAACCCTAACCCTAACCCTAACACTATCCTAGGGCTGATGCTAATCCTAACCCTAACACTAACACTATCCTAGGCCTGATGATAACCCTAACGCTAACCGTAACACTATCCAATGCGTGATGCTAATCCTAACCCTAACACTATACTAAGGCTGATGCTAACCCTAACCCTAACCCTAACACTATCCTAGAGCTGATGCTAACCCTAACCCTAACACTATCCTAGGCCTGATGATAACCCTAACCCTAACCCTAACACTATCCTAGGGCTGATGCTAACCCTAAACCTAACACTATCCTAGTGCTGATTCTAACCCTTACCCTAACCCTCACACTATCCTACGGCTGATGCTAACCCTAACCCTAACCCTAACACTATCCTAGCGCTGATGCTAATCCTAACCCTAACACTATCCTAGGCCTAATGATAACCCTAACCCTAACACTAACACTATCCTAAGGCTGATGCTAACCGTAACCCTAACCTTAACACTATCCTAGGGCTGATGCTAACCCTAACCCTAACACTAACCTTGGGCTGATGCTAACCCTAACCCTAACCCTAACACTATCCTACGGCTGATGCTAACCCTAACCCTAACCCTAACACTATCCTAGCGCAGATGCTAATCCTAACCCTAACACTATCCTAGGGATGATGCTAACCCTAACCCTAACCCTAACACTATCCTAAGGCTGTTGCTAACCCTAACCCTAACCCTAACACTGTCCTAGCGCTGATGCTAACCCTAACCATAACCCTAACACTATCCTAGTTCTGATGCTAACCCTAACCCTAACACTATCCTAAGGCTGATGCTAACCCTTACCCTAAAACTATCCTAGGGCTGATGCTAACCCTAACCCTAACACTAACACTATCCTAAGGCTGCTGCTAACCCTAACACTATCCTAGGCCTGATGCTAACCCTAACCCTAACCCTAACACTATCCTAGGGCTGATGCTAACCCTAACCCTAACCCTAACACTATCATAGGACTGATGCTAACCATAACCCTAACACTATCCTAGGGCGGATGCTAACGCTAACCCTAACCCTAACACTATCCTAGGGCTGACGCTAACCCTAACCCTAACACTATCCTAGGGCTGATGCTAACCCTAACCCTAACCCTAACACTATCCTAGGGCTGATGATAACCCTAACCCTAACACTATCCTAGGCCTGATGCTAACCCTAACCCTAGCACTATCCTAGGGCTGATGCTAACCCTAACCCTAACTCAAACACTATCCTAGGGCTTATGCTAACCATAACCCTAACACTATCCTAGGGCTGATGCTAACCCTAACCCTAACCCTAACACTATCCTAGGGCTGATGCTAACCCTAACCCCAACCCTAACACTATCCTAGGGCTGATGCTAAATCTAACCCTAACCCAAACACTATCCTAGGGCTGATGCTAATCATAACCCTAACACTATCCCAGGTCTCATGCTAACAGTAACCCTAACCTTAACACTATCCTAGGGCTGATGCTAACCCTAACCCTAACACTATCCTAGGGCTGACGCTAAACCTAACCCTAACCCTAACACTATCATAGGGCTGATGCTAACCCTAACCCTAACACTATCCTAGGGCTGATGCTAACCCTAACCATAACACTATCCTAGGCCTGATGCTAACCCTAACGCTAGCACTATCCTAGGGCTGATGATAACCCTAACCCTAACTCAAACACTACCCTAGGGCTTATGCTAACCATAACCCTAACACTATCCTAGGTTTGATGCTAACACTAACCCTAACCCTAACACTATCCTAGGGCTGATGCTAACCCTAACCCTAACACTATCCTAGGGCTGATGCTAACACTAACCCAAACCCTAACACTATCCAAGGGCTGATGCTAACCCTAACCCTAACACTATCCTAGGGCTGATGCTAACCTAACCCTAACCCTTACACTATCCTAGGGCTGATGCTAACCCTAACCCTAACCCTAACACTATCCTAGGGCTGATGCTAACCCTAACCCTAACACTAACACTATCCTAGGGCTGATGCTAACCCTAACCCTAACTCAAACACTATCCTAGGGCTGATGTTAATCATAACCCTAACACTATCCTAGGTCTGATGCTAACACTAACCCTAGCCCTAACACTATCCTAGGGCTGATGCTAACCCTAACCCTAACACTATCCTAGGGCTGATGCTAACCCTAACCCTAACCCAACATTGTCCTAGGGCTGAGGTTAACCCTAACCCTAACACTATCCTATGGCTGATGCTAACCCTAACCCTAACCCTAACACGATCCTAGGGCTACTGCTAACCCTAACCCTAACACTATCCTACGGCTGATGCTAACCCTAACTCTAACACTAACACTATCCTAGGGCTGATGCTAACCCTAACCCTAACACTATCCTAGGGCTGATGCTAACCCTAACCCTAACCCTAACACTATCCTAAGGCTGATGCTAACCCTAAACCTAACACTATCCTAGGCCTGATGCTAACCCTAACAATAACCCTAACACTATCCTAGGGCTGATGCTAACCCTAACCCTAACACTATCCTAAGGCTGATGCTAAACCTAACCCTAACACTATCCTAGGCCTGATGCTAACCCTAACCCTAACCCTAACACTATCCTAGGGCGGATGCTAACGCTAACCCTAACCCTAACACTATCCTAGGGCTGATGCTAACCCTAACCCTACCCCAAACACTATCCTAGGGCTGACGCTAACCCTAACCCTAACACTGACACTATCCTAGGGCTGATGCTAACCCTAACCCGAACACTATCCTAGGGCTGATGCTATCCCTAACCCTAACCCTAACACTATCCTAGGTCTGATGCTAACCCTAACCCTAACACTATCCTAGGCCTGATGATAACCCTAACCCTAACCGTAACACTATCCAAGGGCTGATGCTAACCCTAACCCTAACTCTATCCTAGGGCTGATGCTAACCGTAACCCTAACCCTAACACTATACTAGGGCTGAGGCTAACCCTAACCCTAACCCTAACACTATCGAAGAGCTGATGATAACCCTAACCCTCACAATATCCTAGGGCTGAAGCTAACCCTAACCCTAACCCTAATACTATCCTAGGGCTGATGCTAACCCTAACCCTATCACTATCCTAGGCCTGATGATAACCCTAACCCTAACCTTAACACTATCCAAGGGCTGATGCTAACCCTAACCCTGACATTATCCAAGGCTGATGCTAACCGTAACCGTAAACCTAACACTATCCTAGGGCTGATGCTTACCCTAACCCTAACCCTAACACTATCCTAGCACTGATGCTACCCCTAACCCTAACCCTAACACTATCCTAGCGCTGATGGTAACCCTAACGCTAACACTATCCTAGGGCTGATGCTAACCCTAACGCTACCCGTAACACTATCCTAGGACAGATGCTAAACCTAACCCTAACACTATCCTAGGGCTGAGGCTAACCCTAACCCTAACCCTAACACTATTGTAGGGCTGATGCTAACGATAACCCTAACACTATCCTAGGGCTGATGCTAACCGTAACTCTAACCCTAACACTATCCTAGAGTTGATGCTAACCCTAACCCTAACAGTATCCTAGGGCTGATGCTAACCCTAACCATAACCGTAACACTATCCTAGGGCTGATGCTAACCCTAACCCTAACACTATCCTAGGGCTGACGCTAACCCTAACCCTAACCCTAACACTATCCTAGGGCTGATGCTAACCCTAAGCCTAACACTATCGTAGGCCGGAAGCTAACCCTAACTCTAACCCTAACACTATCCTAGGGCTGATGCTAACCCTAACCCTAACACTATCCTAGGGCTGATGCTAACCCTACCCCTAACCGTAGGACTACCCTAGGGCTGATGCTAACCCTAACCCTAACACTATCCTAGGGCTGATGCTAACCCTAACCCTAACCCTATCCTAAGGCAGATGCTAAACCTAACCATAACACTGTCCTAGGGCTGATGCTAACCCTAACCCTAACCCTAAGACTATCCTAGGGCTGATGCTAACTCTAACCCTAACACTATCCTAGGGCTGATGCTAACCCTAACCCTACCCCAAACACTATCCTAGGGCTGATGCTAACCCTAACCCTAACCCAACATTGTCCTAGGGCTGAGGTTAACCCTAACCTTAACACTGTCCTAGGGCTGATGCTAACCCTAACCCTAACCCTAACACTATCCTAGGGCTGATGCTAACCCTAACCATAACCCTAACACTATACTAGGGCTGATGCTAACCCTAACCCTAACACTAACGCTATCCTGGGGCTGATGATAACCCTAACCCTAACAATATCCTAGGGCTGAAGCTAACCCTAACCCTAACCCTAACACTATCCTAGAGCTGATGCTAACCCTAACACTAACACTATCCTAGGCCTGATGATAACCCTAACCCAAATACTAACACTATCCTAGGGCTGATGCTAACCCTAACACTAACACTATCCTAGGGCTGATGCTAACCCTAACCCTAACCCTAACACTATCCTAGGGCTGATGCTAACCCTAACCTTAACACTATCCTAGGCCTGATGATAACCCTAACCATAACCGTAACACTATCCAAGGGCTGATGCTAAGCCTAACCCTGACACTATCCAAGGCTGATGCTAACCGTAACCGTAAACCTAACACTATCCTAGGGCTGATGCTAACCCTAACCCCAACCCTAACACTATCCTAGCACTGATGCTAACCCTAAACCTAACCCTAACACTATCCTAGCACTGATGCTAACCCTAACCCTAACCCTAACACTATCCTAGTGCTGATGGTAACCCTAACGCTAACACTATCCTAGGGCTGATGCTAACCCTAACCCTAACCCTAACACTATCCTAGGGCTGATGCTAATCCTAACCCTAACACTAACACTATCCTAGGGCTGATGCTAACCCTAACCCGAACACTATCCTAGGTCTGATGCTAACCCTAACACTAACCCTAACACTATCCTAGGGCTGATGCTAACCCTAACCCTATCACTATCCTAGGCCTGATGATAACCCTAACCCTAACCGTAACACTATCCAAGGGCTGATGCTAATCCTAACAATAACACTATACTAAGGCTGATGCTAACCCTAACACTAACCCTAACACTATCCTTGAGCTGATGCTAACCCTAACCCTAACACTATCCTAGGCCTGATGATAACCCTAACCCTAACCCTAACACTATCCTAGGGCTGATGCTAACCCTAACCCTAACACTATCCTAGGGCTGATGCTAACCCTAACCCTAACCCTCACACTATCCTACGGCTGATGCTAACCATAACCCTAACCCTAACACTATCCTAGCGCTGATGCTAATCCTAACCCTAACACTATCCTAGGCCTAATGATAACCCTAACCCTAACACTAACACTATCCTAAGGCTGATGCTAACCGTAACCCTAACCTTAACACTATCCTAGGGCTGATGCTAACCCTAACCCTAACACTATCCTAGGGATGATCCTAACCCTAACCCTAACCCTAACACTATCCTAAGGCTGATGCTAACCCTAACACTAACCCTAAAACTGTCCTGGCGCTGATGCTAACCCTAACCATAACCCTAACACTATCCTAGTTCTGATGCTAACCCTAACCCTAACACTATCCTAAGGCTGATGCTAACCCTTACCCTAAAACTATCCTAGGGCTGATGCTAACCCTAACCCTAACACTAACACTATCCTAAGGCTGCTGCTAACCCTAACACTATCCTAGGCCTGATGCTAACCCTAACCCTAACCCTAACACTATCCTAGTTCTGATGCTAACCCTAACCCTAACACTATCCTAGGGCTGATGCTAACCCTAAAACTAACCCTAACACTATCCTAGGGCTGATGCTATCCCTAACACTAAAACTATCCTAGGGCTGATGCTAACCCTAAGCCTAACCCTAACACTATCATAGGACTGATGCTAACCATAACCCTAACACTATCCTAGGGCGGATGCTAACGCTAACGCTAACCCTAACACTATCCTAGGGCTGATGCTAACCCTAAACCTAACACTATCCTAGGGCTGATGCTAACCCTAACTCTAACCCTAACACTATCCTAGGGCTGATGCTAACCCTAACCCTAACACTATCCCAGGCCTGATGCTAACCCTAACCCTAGCACTATCCTAGGGCTGATGCTAACCCTAACCCTAACTCAAACACTATCCTAGGGCTTATGCTAACCATAACCCTAACACTATCCTAGGGCTGATGCTAACCCTAACCCTAACCCTAACACTATCCTAGGGCTGATGCTAACCCTAACCCCAACCCTAACACTATCCTAGGGCTGATGCTAAATCTAACCCTAACCCAAACACTATCCTAGGGCTGATGCTAATCATAACCCTAACACTATCCCAGGTCTGATGCTAACACTAACCCTAACGTTAACACTATCCTAGGGCTGATGCTAACCCTAACCCTAACACTATCCTAGGGCTGATGCTAAACCTAACGCTAACCCTAACACTATCCTAGGGCTGATGCTAACCCTAACCCTAACACTATCCTAGGGCTGATGCTAACCCTAACCATAACACTATCCTAGGCCTGATGATAACCCTAACCCTAGCACTATCCTAGGGCTGATGCTAACCCTAACTCTAACTCAAACACTATCCTTGGGCTTATGCTAACCATAACCCTAACAGTATCCTAGGTTTGATGCTAACACTAACCCTAACCCTAACACTATCCTAGGGCTGATGCTAACCCTAACCCTAACATTATCCTAGGGCTGATGCTAACCCTAACCCTAACCCTAACACTATCCAAGGGCTGATGCTAACCCTAACCCTAACACTATCCTAGGGCTGATGCTAACCGTAACCCTAACCCTAACACTATCCTAGGGCTGATGCTAACCCTAACCCTAACCCTAAAACTATCCTTGGGCTGATGCTAACCCTAACCCTAACCCTAACACTATCCTAGGGCTGATGCTAACAATAACCCTAACCCAAACACTATCCTAGGGCTGATGCTAATCATAACCCTAACACTATCCTAGGTCTGATGCTAACACTAACCCTAACCCTAACACTATCTTAGGGCTGATGCTAACCCTATCTCTAACACTATGCTAGGGCTGATGCTAACCCTAACCCTAACCCAAACACTACCCTAGGGCTGATGCTAACCATCACCCTAACACTATCCTAGGTCTGATGCTATCACTAACCCTAGCCCTAACACTATCCTAGGGCTGATGCTATCCCTAACCGTAACACTATCCTAGGGCTGATGCTAACCCTAACCCTAACCCAACATTGTCCTAGGGCTAAGGTTAACCCTAACCCTAACACTATCCTATGGCTGATGCTAAACCTAACCCTAACCCTAACACTATCCTAGGGCTGATGCTAACCCTAACCCTAACACTATCCTACGGCTGCTGCTAACCCTAACCCTAACACTATCCTACGGCTGATGCTAACCCTAACCCTAACCCTAACACTATCCTGAGGCTGATGCTAACCCTAAACCTAACACTATCCTAGGCCTGATGCTAACCCTAACAATAACAATAACACTATGCTAGGGCTGATGCTAACCCTAACCCTAACACTATCCTAAGGCTGATGCTAAACCTAACCCTAACACTTTCCTAGGGCTGATGCCAACCCTAACCCTAACCCTAACACTATGCTAGGGCTGATGCTAACTCTAACCCTAACACTATCCTAAGCTGATGCTAACCCTAACCCTACCCCAAACACTATCGTAGGGCTGATGCTAACCCTAACCCTAACACTAACACTATCCTAGGGCTGATGCTAACCCTAACCCGAACACTATCCTAGGGCTGATGCTAACCCTAACCATAACCCTAACACTATCCTAGGGCTGATGCTAACCCTAACCCTAACACTATCCTAGGCCTGATGATAACCCTAACCCTAACCGTAACACTATCCAAGGGTGATGCTAACCCTAACCCTAACACTATCCTAGGGCTGATGTTAACCGTAACCCTAACCCTAACACTATACTAGGGCTGATGCTAACAATAACCCTACCCCTAACACTATCCAAGGGCTGATGATAACCCTAACCCTAACAATATCCTAGGGCTGAAGCTAACCCTAACCCTAACCCTAACACTACCCTAGGGCTGATGCTAACCTTAACCCTAACACTATCCTAGGCATGATGATAACCCTAACCCTAACCTTAACACTATCCAAGGGCTTATGCTAACCCTAACCCTGACACTATCCAAGGCTGATGCTAACCGTAACCGTAAACCTAACACTATCCTAGGGCTGATGCTAATCCTAACCCTAACACTAACACTATCCTAGGGCTGATGCTAACCCTAACACGAACACTATCCTAGGTCTGACGCTAACCCTAACCCTAAACCTAACACTATCCTAGTGCTGATGCTAACCCTATCCCTAACACTATCCTAGGCCTGATGATAACCCTAACCCTAACCGTAACACTATCCAAGGGCTGATGCTAATCCTAACCATAACACTATACTAAGGCTGATGCTAAGCCTAACCCTAACCCTAACACTATCCTAGAGCTGATGCTAACCCTAACCCTAACACTATCCTAGGGCTGATGCTAACCCTAACCCTAACACTATCCTAGGGCTGATGCTAACCCTAACCCTAACCGTAACACTATCCTACGGTTGATGCTAACCCTAACCCTAACCCTAACACTATCAAAGCGCTGATGCTAATCCTAACCCTAACACTATCCTGGGCCTAATGATAACCCTAACCCTAACACTAACACTATCCTAAGGCTGATGCTAACCGTAACCCTAACCTTTACACTATCCTAGGGCTGATGCTAACCCTAACCCTAACACTATCCTAGGGATGATGCTAACCCTAACCCTAACCCTAACACTATCCTAAGGCTGATGCTAACCCTAACCCTAACCCTAAAACTGTCCTAGCGCTGATGCTAACCATAACCATAACCCTAACACTATCCTAGTTCTGATGCTAACCCTAACCCTAACACTATCCTAAGGCTGATGCTAACCCGTACCCTAAAACTATCCTAGGGCTGATGCTAACCCTAACCCTAACACTAACACTATCCTAAGGCTGCTGCTAACCCTAACACTATCCTAGGCCTGATGCTAACCCTAACCCTAACCCTAACACTATCCTAGGGCTGATGCTAACCCTAACCCTAACCCTAACACTATCATAGGACTGATGCTAACCATAACCCTAACACTATCCTAGGGCGGATGCTAACGCTAACCCTAACCCTAACACTATCCTAGGGCTGACGCTAACCCTAACCATAACACTATCCTAGGGATGATGCTAACCCTAACCCTAACCCTAACACTATCCTAGGGCTGATGCTAACCCTAACCCTAACACTATCCTAGGCCTGATGCTAACCCTAACCCTAGCACTATCCTAGGGCTGATGCTAACCCTAACCCTAACTCAAACACTATCCTAGGTCTTATGCTAACCATAACCCTAACACTATCCTAGGGCTGATGCTAACCCTAACCCTAACCCTAACACTATCCTAGGGCTGATGCTAACCCTAACCACAACCCTAACACTATCCTAGGGCTGATGCTAAATCTAACCCTAACCCAAACACTATCCTAGGGCTGATGCTAATCATAACCCTAACACTATCCCAGGTCTCATGCTAACACTAACCCTAACCTGAACACTATCCTAGGGCTGATGCTAACCCTAACCCTAACACTATCCTAGGGCTGATGCTAAACCTAACCCTAACCCTAACACTATCCTAGGCCTGATGCTAACCCTAACCCTAACACTATCCTAGGGCTGATGCTAACCCTAACCATAACACTATCCTAGGCCTGATGCTAACCCTAACCCTAGCACTATCCTAGGGCTGATGCTAACCCTAACCCTAACTCAAACACTATCCTAGGGCTTATGCTAACCATAACCCTAACACTATCCTAGGTTTGATGCTAACACTAACCCTAACCCTAACACTATCTTAGGGCTGATGCTAACCCTAACCCTAACACTATCCTAGGGCTGATGCTAACCCTAACCCAAACCCTAACACTATCCAAGGGCTGATGCTAACCCTAACCCTAACACTATCCTAGGGCTGATGCTAACCTAACCCTAACCCTTACACTATCCTAGGGCTGATGCTAACCCTAACCCTAACCCTAACACTATCCTAGGGCTGATGCTAACCCTAACCCTAACCCTAACACTGTCCTAGGGCTGATGCTAACCCTAACCCTAACCCAAACACTATCCTAGGGCTGATGCTAATCATAACCCTAACACTATCCTAGGTCTGATGCTAACACTAACCCTAACCCTAACACTATCCTAGGGCTGATGCTAACCCTAACCCTAACACTATGCTAGGGCTGATGCTAACCCTAACCCTAACCCAAACACTACACTAGGGCTGATGCTTACCATCACCCTAACACTATCCTAGGTCTGATGATAACACTAACCCTAGCCCTAACACTATCCTAGGGCTGATGCTAACCCTAACCCTAACACTATCCTAGGGCTGATGCTAACCCTAACCCTAAAACAACATTGTCCTAGGGCTGAGGTTAACCCTAACCCTAACACTATCCTATGGCTGATGCTAACCCTAACCCTAACGCTAACACTATCCTAGGGCTGCTGCTAACCCTAATCCTAACACTATCCTACGGCTGATGCTAACCCTAACTCTAACACTAACACTATCCTAGGGCTGATGCTAACCCTAACCCTAACACTATCCTAGGGCTGATGCTAACCCTAAAGCTAACACTATCCTAGGCCTGATGCTAACCCTAACACTAACCCTAACACTATCCTAGGGCTGATGCTAAACCTAACCCTAACACTATCCTAGGGCTGATGCTAACCCTAACCCTAACCCTAACACTATCCTAGGGCTGATGCTAACTCTAACCCTAACACTATCCTAGGGCTGATGCTAACCCTAACCCTACCCCAAACACTATCCTAGGGCTGATGCTAACCCTAACCCTAACACTGACACTATCCTAGGGCTGATGCTAACCCTAACCCGAACACTATCCTAGGGCTGATGCTATCCCTAACCCTAACCCTAACACTATCCTAGGTCTGATGCTAACCCTAACCCTAACACTATCCTAGGCCTGATGATAACCCTAACCCTAACCGTAACACTATCCAAGGGCTGATGCTAACCCTACCCCAAACACTATCCTAGGGCTGATGCTAACCCTAACCCTAACCCAACATTGTCCTAGGGCTGAGGTTAACCCTAACCTTAACACTATCCTAGGGCTGATGCTAACCCTAACCCTAACCCTAACACTATCCTAGGGCTGACGCTAACCCTAACCATAACCCTAACACTATACTAGGGCTGATGCTAACCCTAACCCTAACACTAACGCTATCCTGGGGCTGATGATAACCCTAACCCTAACAATATCCTAGGGCTGAAGCTAACCCTAACCCTAACCCTAACACTATCCTAGAGCTGATGCTAACCCTAACACTAACACTATCCTAGGCCTGATGATAACCCTAACGCAAATACTAACACTATCCTAGGGCTGATGCTAACCCTAACACTAACACTATCCTAGGGCTGATGATAACCCTAACCCTAACCCTAACACTATCCAAGGGCTGATGCTAAGCCTAACCCTGACACTATCCAAGGCTGATGCTAACCGTAACCGTAAACCTAACACTATCCTAGGGCTGATGCTAACCCTAACCCCAACCCTAACACTATCCAGCACTGATGCTAACCCTAAACCTAACCCTAACACTATCCTAGCACTGATGCTAACCCTAACCATAACCCTAACACTATCATAGTGCTGATGGTAACCCTAACGCTAACACTATCCTAGGGCTGATGCTAACCCTAACCCTAACCCTAACACTATCCTAGGGCTGATGCTAATCCTAACCCTAACACTAACACTATCCTAGGGCTGATGCTACCCCTAACCCGAACACTATCCTAGGTCTGATGCTAACCCTAACACTAACCCTAACACTATCCTAGGGCTGATGCTAACCCTAACCCTAACACTATCCTAGGTCTGATGATAACCCTAACACTAACCGTAACACTATCCAAGGGCTGATGCTAATCCTAACCCTAACACTATACTAAGGCTGATGCTAACCCTAACCCTAACCCTAACACTATCCTAGAGCTGATGCTAACCCTAACCCTAACACTATCCTAGGCATGATGATAACCCTAACCCTAACCCTAACACTATCCTAGGGCTGATGCTAACCCTAAACCTAACACTATCCTAGGGCTGATGCTAACCCGAACCCTAACCCTCACACTATCCTACGGCTGATGCTAACCCTAACCCTAACCCTAACACTATCCTAGCGCTGATGCTAATCCTAACCTAACACTATCCTAGGCCTAATGATAACCCTAACCCTAACACTAACACTATCCTAAGGCTGATGCTAACCGTAACCCTAACCTTAACACTATCCTAGGGCTGATGCTAACCCTAACCCTAACACTATCCTAGGGATGAACCTAACCCTAACCCTAACCCTAACACTATCCTAAGGCTGATGCTAACCATAACCCTAACCCTAAAACTGTCCTAGCGCTGATGCTAACCCTAACCATAACCCTAACACTATCCTAGTTCTTATGCTAACCCTAACCCTAACACTATCCTAAGGCTGATGCTAACCCTTACCCTAAAACTATCCTAGGGCTGATGCTAACCCTAACCCTAACACTAACACTATCCTAAGGCTGCTGCTAACCCTAACACTATCCTAGGCCTGATGCTAACCCTAACCCTAACCCTAACACTATCCTAGTTCTGATGCTAACCCTAACCCTAACACTATCCTAGGGCTGATGCTAACCCTAAAACTAACCCTAACACTATCCTAGTGCTGATGCTATCCCTAACACTAACACTATCCTAGGGCTGATGCTAACCCTAACCCTAACCCTAACACTATCATAGGACTGATGCTAACCCTATCCCTAACACTATCCTAGGGCTGATGCTAACCCTAAACCTAACACTATCCTAGGGCTGATGCTAACCCTAACTCTAACCCTAACACTATCCTAGGGCTGATGCTAACCCTAACCCTAACACTATCCCAGGCCTGATGCTAACCCTAATCCTAGCACTATCCTAGGGCTGATGCTAACCCTAACCCTAACTCAAACACTATCCTAGGGCTTATGCTAACCATAACCCTAACACTATCCTAGGGCTGATGCTAACCCTAACCCTAACCCTTACACTATCCTAGGGCTGATGCTAAACCTAACCCCAACCATAACACTATCCTAGGGCTGATGCTAAATCTAACCCTAACCCAAACACTATCCTAGGGCTGATGCTAATCATAACCCTAACACTATCCCAGGTCTGATGCTAACACTAACCCTAACTTTAACACTATCCTAGGGCTGATGCTAACCCTAACCCTAACACTATCCTAGGGCTGATGCTAAACCTAACGCTAACCCTAACACTATCCTAGGGCTGATGCTAACCCTAACCCTAACACTATCCTAGGGCTGATGCTAACCCTAACCATAACACTATCCTAGGCCTGATGCTAACTCTAACCCTAGCACTATCCTAGGGCTGATGCTAACCCTAACTCTAACTCAAACACTATCCTTGGGCTTATGCTAACCATAACCCTAACAGTATCCTAGGTTTGATGCTAACACTAACCCTAACCCTAACACTATCCTAGGGCTGATGCTAACCCTAACCCTAACATTATTCTAGGGCTGATGTTATCCCTACCCCTAACCCTAACACTATCCAAGGGCTGATGCTAACCCTAACCCTAATACTATCCTAGGGCTGATGCTAACCGTAACCCTAACCCTAACACTATCCTAGGGCTGATGCTAACCCTAACCCTAACCCTAACACTATCCTTGGGCTGATGCTAACCCTAACCCTAACCCTAACACTATCCTAGGGCTGATGCTAACAATAACCCTAACCCAAACACTATCCTAGGGCTGATGCTAATCATAACCCTAACACTATCCTAGGTCTGATGCTAACACTAACCCTAACCCTAACACTATCTTAGGGCTGATGCTAACCCTAACCCTAACACTATGCTAGGGCTGATGCTAACCCTAACCCTAACCCAAACACTACCCTAGGGCTGATGCTAACCATCACCCTAACACTATCCTAGGTCTGATGCTATCACTAACCCTAGCCCTAACACTATCCTAGGGCTGATGCTATCCCTAACCGTAACACTATCCTAGGGCTGATGCTAACCCTAACCCTAACCCAACATTGTCCTAGGGCTGAGGTTAACCCTAACCCTAACACTATCCTATGGCTGATGCTAACCCTAACCCTAACCATAACACTATCCAAGGGCTGATGCTAACCCTAACCCTAACACTATCCTACGGCTGATGCTAACCCTAACCCTAACACTATCCTAGGGCTGATGCTAACCCTAACCCTAACCCTAACACTATCCTAAGGCTGATGCTAACCCTAAACCTAACACTATCCTAGGCCTGATGGTAACCCTAACACTAACCCTAACACTATGCTAGGGCTGATGCTAACCCTAACCCTAACACTATCCTAAGGCTGATGCTAAACCTAACCCTAACACTTTCCTAGGGCTGATGCTAACCCTAACCCTAACCCTAACACTATCCTAGGGCTGATGCTAACTCTAACCCTTACACTATCCTAGGGCTGATGCTAACCCTAACCCTACCCCAAACACTATCCTAGGGCTGATGCTAACCCTAACCCTAACACTAACACTATCCTAGGGCTGATGCTAACCCTAACCCGAACACTATCCTAGGGCTGATGCTAACCCTAACCATAACCCTAACACTATCCTAGGGCTGATGCTAACCCTAACCCTAACACTATCCTAGGCCTGATGATAACCCTAACCCTAACCGTAACACTATCCAAGGGTGATGCTAACCCTAACCCTAACACTATCCTAGGGCTGATGTTAACCGTAACCCTAACCCTAACACTATACTAGGGCTGATGCTAACCCTAACCCTAACCCTAACACTATCCAAGGGCTGATGATAACCCTAACCCTAACAATATCCTAGGGCTGAATCTAACCCTAACCCTAACCCTAACACTACCCTAGGGCTGATGCTAACCTTAACCCTAACACTATCGTAGGCCTGATGATAACCCTAACCGTAACCTTAACTCTATCCAAGGGCTGATGCTAACCCTTACCCTGACACTATCCAAGGCTGATGCTAACCGTAACCGTAAACCTAACACTATCCTAGGGCTGATGCTAATCCTAACCCTAACACTAACACTATCCTAGGGCTGATGCTAACCCTAACACGAACACTATCCTAGGTCTGATGCTAACCCTAACCCTAACACTAACACTATCCTAGTTCTGATGCTAACCCTATCCCTAACACTATCCTAGGCCTGATGATAACCCTAACCCTAACCGTAACACTATCCAAGGGCTGATGCTAATCCTAACAATAACACTATACTAAGGCTGATGCTAACCCTAACCCTAACCCTAACACTATCCTAGAGCTGATGCTAACCCTAACCCTAACACTATCCTAGGCCTGATGATAACCCTAACCCTAACCCTAACACTATCCTAGGGCTGATGCTAACCCTAACCCTAACACTATCCTAGGGCTGATGCTAACCCTAACCCTAACCCTAACACTATCCTACGGCTTATGCTAACCCTAACCCTAACCCTAACACTATCCTAGCGCTGATGCTAATCCTAACCCTAACACTATCCTAGGCCTAATGATAACCCTAACCCTAACACTAACACTATCCTAAGGCTGATGCTAACCGTAACCCTAACCTTAACACTATCCTAGGGCTGATGCTAACCCTAACCCTAACACTATCCTAGGGATGATGCTAACCCTAACCCTAACCCTAACACTATCCTAAGGCTGATGCTAACCCTAACCCTAACCCTAAAACTGTCCTAGCGCTGATGCTAACCCTAACCATAACCCTAACACTATCCTTGTTCTGATGCTAACCCTAACCTTAACACTATCCTAAGGCTGATGCTAACCCTTACCCTAAAACTATCCTAGGGCTGATGCTAACCCTAACCCTAACACTAACAATATCCTAAGGCTGCTGCTAACCCTAACACTATCCTAGGCCTGATGCTAACCCTAACCCTAACCCTAACACTATCCTAGGGCTGATGCTAACCCTAACCCTAACCCTAGCACTATCATAGGACTGATGCTAACCATAACCCTAACACTATCCTAGGGCGGATGCTAACGCTAACCCTAACGCTAACACTATCCTAGGGCTGACGCTAACCCTAACCCTAACACTATCCTAGGGCTGATGCTAACCCTAACCCTAACCCTAACACTATCCTAGGGCTGATGCTAACCCTAACCCTAACACTATCCTAGGCCTGATGCTAACCCTAACCCTAGCACTATCCTAGGGCTGATGCTAACCCTAACCCTAACTCAAACACTATCCTAGGGCTTATGCTAACCATAACCCTAACACTATCCTAGGGCTGATGCTAACCCTAACCCTAACCCTAACACTATCCTAGGGCTGATGCTAACCCTAACCCCAACCCTAACACTATCCTACGGGTGATGCTAAATCTAACCCTAACCCAAACACTATCCTAGGGCTGATGCTAATCATAACCCTAACACTATCCCAGGTCTCATGCTAACACTAACCCTAACCTTAACACTATCCTAGGGCTGATGCTAACCCTAACCCTAACACTATCCTAGGGCTGATGCTAATCCTAACCCTAACCCTAACACTATCCTAGGGCTGATGCTAACACTAACCCTAACACTATCCTAGGGCTGATGCTAACCCTAACCATAACACTATCCTAGGACTGATGCTAACCCTAACCCTAGCACTATCCTAGGGCTGATGCTAACCCTAACCCTAACTCAAACACTATCCTAGGGCTTATGCTAACCATAACCCTAACACTATCCTAGGTTTGATGCTAACACTATCCCTAACCCTAACACTATCTTAGGGCTGATGCTAACCCTAACCCTAACACTATCCTAGGGCTGATGCTAACCCTAACCCAAACCCTAACACTATCCAAGGGCTGATGCTAACCCTAACCCTAACACTATCCTAGGGCTGATGCTAACCTAACCCTAACCCTTACTCTATCCTAGGGCTGATGCTAACCCTAACCATAACCCTAACACTATCCTAGGGCTGATGCTAACCCTAACCCTAACCCAAACACTACACTAGGGCTGATGCTAACCATCACCCTAACACTATCCTAGGTCTGATGCTAACACTAACCCTAGCCCTAACACTATCCTAGGGCTGATGCTAACTCTAACCCTAACACTATCCTAGGGCTGATGCTAACCCTAACCCTAACCCAACATTGTCCTAGGGCTGAGGTTAACCCTAACCCTAACACTATCCTATGGCTGATGCTAACCCTAACCCTAACGCTAACACTATCCTAGGGCTGCTGCTAACCCTAATCCTAACACTATCCTACGGCTGATGCTAACCCTAACTCTAACACTAACACTATCCTAGGGCTGATGATAACCCTAACCCTAACACTATCCTAGGGCTGATGCTAACCCTAACCCTAACCCTAACACTATCCTAAGGCTGATGCTAACCCTAAACCTAACACTATCCTAGGCCTGATGCTAACCCTAACCCTAACCCTAACACTATCCTAGGGCTGATTCTAACCCTAACCCTAACACTATCCTAAGGCTGATGCTAAACCTAACCCTAACACTATCCTAGGGCTGATGCTAACCCTAACCCTAACCCTAACACTATCCTAGGGCTGATGCTAACTCTAACCCTAACACTATCCTAGGGCTGATGCTAACCATAACCCTACCCCAAACACTATCCTAGGGCTGATGCTAACCCTAACCCTAACACTGACACTATCCTAGGGCTGATGCTAACCCTAACCCGAACACTATCCTAGGGCTGATGCTATCCCTAACCCTAACCCTAACACTATCCTTGGTCTGATGCTAACCCTAACCCTAACACTATCCTAGGCCTGATGATAACCCTAACCCTAACCGTAACACTATCCAAGGGCTGATGCTAACCCTATCCCTAACACTATCCTAGGGCTGATGCTAACCGTAACCCTAACCCTAACACTATACTAGGGCTGATGCTAACCCTAACCCTAACCCTAACACTATCGAAGGGCTGATGATAACCCTGACCCTCACAATATCCTAGGGCTGAAGCTAACCCTAACCCTAACCCTAATACTATCCTACGGCTGATGCTAACCCTAACCCTAACACTATCCTAGGCCTGATGATAACCCTAACCCTAACCGTAACACTATCCAAGGGCTGATGCTAACCCTATCCCTAACACTATCCTAGGGCTGATGCTAACCGTAACCCTAACCCTAACACTATACTAGGGCTGATGCTAACCCTAACCCTAACCCTAACACTATCGAAGGGCTGATGATAACCCTGACCCTCACAATATCCTAGGGCTGAAGCTAACCCTAACCCTAACCCTAATACTATCCTAGGGCTGATGCTAACCCTAACCCTAACACTATCCTAGGCCTGATGATAAACCTAACCCTAACCTTAACACTATCCAAGGGCTGATGCTAACCCTAACCCTGACATTATCCAAGGCTGATGCTAACCGTAACCGTAAACCTAACACTATCCTAGGGCTGATGCTTACCCTAACCCTAACACTAACACTATCCTAGCACTGATGCTACCCCTAACCCTAACCCTAACACTATCCTAGCGCTGATGGTAACCCTAACGCTAACACTATCCTAGGGCTGATGCTAACCCTAACGCTACCCGTAACACTATCCTAGGACAGATGCTAAACCTAACCCTAACACTATCCTAGGGCTGACGCTAACCCTAACCCTAACCCTAACACTATTGTAGGGCTGATGCTAACGATAACCCTAACACTATCCTAGGGCTGATGCTAACCGTAACTCTAACCCTAACACTATCCTAGAGTTGATGCTAACCCTAACCCTAACGGTATCCTAGGGCTGATGCTAACCCTAACCATAACCGTAACACTATCCTAGGGCTGATGCTAACCCTAACCCTAACACTATCCTAGGGCTGAGGCTAACCCTAACCCTAACCCTAACACTATCCTAAGGCTGATGCTAACCCTAAGCCTAACACTATCCTAGGCCGGAAGCTAACCCTAACCCTAACCCTAACACTATCCTAGGGCTGATGCTAACCCTAACCCTAACACTATCCTAGGGCTGATGCTAACCCTAACCCTCACCGTAGGACTACCCTAGGGCTGATGCTAACCCTAACCCTAACACTATCCTAGGGCTGATGCTAACCCTAACACTAACCCTATCCTAAGGCAGATGCTAAACCTAACCATAACACTATCCTAGGGCTGAGGCTAACCCTAACCCTAACCCTAAGACTATCCTCGGGCTGATGCTAACTCTAACCCTAACACTATCCTAGGGCTGATGCTAACCCTAACCCTACCCCAAACACTATCCTAGGGCTGATGCTAACCCTAACCCTAACCCAACATTGTCCTAGGGCTGAGGTTAACCCTAACCTTAACACTGTCCTAGGGCTGATGCTAACCCTAACCCTAACCCTAACACTATCCTAGGGCTGATGCTAACCCTAACCATAACCCTAACACTATACTAGGGCTGATGCTAACCCTAACCCTAACACTAACGCTATCCTGGGGCTGATGATAACCCTAACCCTAACAATATCCTAGGGCTGAAGCTAACCCTAACCCTAACCCTAACACTATCCTAGAGCTGATGCTAACCCTAACACTAACACTATCCTAGGCCTGATGATAACCCTAACCCAAATACTAACACTATCCTAGGGCTGATGCTAACCCTAACACTAACACTATCCTAGGGCTGATGCTAACCCTAACCCTAACCCTAACACTATCCTAGGGCTGATGCTAACCCTAACCCTAACACTATCCTAGGCCTGATAATAACCCTAACCCTAACCGTAACACTATCCAAGGGCTGATGCTAAGCCTAACCCTGACACTATCCAAGGCTGATGCTAACCGTAACCGTAAACCTAACACTATCCTAGGGCTGATGCTAACCCTAACCCCAACCCTAACACTATCCTAGCACTGATGCTACACTAAACCTAACCCTAACACTATCCTAGGCCTGATGCTAACCCTACCCCTAACCCTAACACTATCCTAGGGCTGATGCTAACCCTAACCCTAACACTATGCTAGGGCTGATGCTAACCCTAACCATAACCCTAACACTATCCTAGGGCTGATGCTAACCCCAACCCTAACACTATCTTAGGGCTGATGCTAACCCTAACCCTAACCCTAAAACTATCCTAGGGCTGATGCTAACTCTAACCCTAACACTATCCTAGGGCTGATGCTAACCCTAACCCTACCCCAAACACTATCCTAGGGCTGATGATAACCCTAACCCGAACACTATCCTAGGGCTGATTCTCACCCTAACCCTAACCCTAACACTATCCTAGGGCTGATGCTTACCCTAACCCTAACACTATCCTAGGCCTGATGATAACCCTAACCCTAACCGTAACACTATCCAAGGGCTGATGCTAACCCTAACCCTAACACTATCCTACGGCTGATGCTAACCCTAACCCTGACACTATCCTATGGCTTATGCTAACCCTAACCCTGACCCTAACACTATCCTAGGGCTGATGCTAACCCTAACCCTAACACTATCCGAGGCCTGATGCTAACCCTAACGCTAATCCTAACACTATCCTAGGGCTGTTGCTAAACCTAACCATAACCCTAACACTATCCTAGAGCTGATGCTAACCCTAACCCTAACACTATCTTAGGGCTGATGCTAACACTAACCCTAACCCTAACACTATGCTAAGGCTGATGCTAACCCTAACCCTAACACTATCCTAGGGCTGATGCTAACCCTAACTCTAACCCTAACACTATCCTAGGGCTGATGCTAAACCTAACCCTAACCCTAACACTATCCTAGGGCTGATACTAACCCTAACCCTAAACCTAACACTATCCTAAGGCTGATGCTAACCCTAACCCTAACACTATCCTAGGCCGGAAGCTAACCCTAACCCTAACCCTAACACTATCCTAGGGCTGATGCTAACCCTAACCCTAACACTATCCTAGGGCTGATGCTAACCCTAACCCTAACCGTAGCACTACCCTAGGGCTGATGCTAACCCTAACCCTAACACTATCCTAGGGCTGATGCTAACCCTAACCCTAACCCTATCATAAGGCAGATGCTAAACCTAACCATAACAGTATCCTAGGGCTGATGCTAACCCTAACCCTAACCCTAAGACTATCCTAGGGCTGATGCTAACTCTAACCCTAACACTATCCTAGGGCTGATGCTAACCCTAACCCTACCCCAAACACTATCCTAGGGCTGATGATAACCCTAACCCTAACCCAACATTGTCCTAGGGCTGAGGTTAACCCTAACCGTAACACTATCCTAGGGCTGATGCTAACCCTAACCCTAACACTATCCTAGGGCTGATGCTAACCCTAACCATAACCCTAACACTATACTAGGGCTGATGCTAACCCTAACCCTAACACTAAGGCTATCCTCGGGCTGATGATAACCCTAACCCTAACAATATCCTAGGGCTGAAGCTAACCCTAACCCTAACCCTAACACTATCCTAAAGCTGATGCTAACCCTAACACTAACACTATCCTAGGCCTGATGATAACCCTAACCCAAATACTAACACTATCCTAGGGCTGATGGTAACCCTAACACTAACACCATCCTAGGGCTGATGCTAACCCTAACCCTAACCCTAACACTATCCTAGGGCTGATGCTAACCCTAACCCTAACACTATCCTAGGCCTGATGATAACCCTAACCCTAACCGTAACACTATCCAAGGGCTGATGCTTAGCCTAACCCTGACACTATCCAAGGCTGATGCTAACCGTAACCGTAAACCTAACACTATCCTAGGGCGGATGCTAACCCTAACCCTAACCCTAACACTATCCTAGCACTGATGCTAACCCTAACCCTAACCCTAACACTATCCTAGCACTGATGCTAACCCTAACCCTAACCCTAACACTATCCTAGTGCTGATGGTAACCCTAACGCTAACACTATCCTAGGGCTGATGCTAACCCTAACCCTAACCCTAACACTATCCTAGGGCTGATGCTAACTCTAACCCTAACACTATCCTAGGGCTGATGCTAACACTAACCCTACCCCAAACACTATCCTAGGGCTGATGCTAACCCTAACCCTAACACTAACACTATCCTAATGCTGATGCTAACCCTAACCCGAACACTATCCTAGGGCTGATGCTCACCCTAACCCTAACCCTAACACTATCCTAGGGCTGATGCTAACCCTAACCCTAACACTATCCTAGGCCTGATGATAACCCTAACCATAACCGTAACACTATCCAAGGGCTGATGCTAACCCTAACCATAACACTATCCTAGGTCTGATGCTAACCCTAACCCTGACACTATCCTATGGCTTATGCTAACCCTAACCCTGACCCTAACACTATCCTAGGGCTGATGCTAACCCTAACCCTAACACTATCCTAGGCGTGATGCTAACCCTAACGCAAATCCTAACACTATCCTAGGGCTGTTGCTAAACCTAACCATAACCCTAACACTATCCTAGAGCTGATGCTAACCCTAACCCTAACACTATCCTAGGGCTGATGCTAACACTAACCCTAACCCTAACACTATGCTAAGGCTGATGCTAACCCTAACCCTAACACTATCCTAGGGCTGATGCTAACCCTAACTCTAACCCTAACACTATCCTAGGGCTGATGCTAAACCTAACCCTAACCCTAATACTATCCTAGGCCTGATGATAACCCTAACCCTAACCGTAACACTATCCAAGGGCTGATGCTAATCCTAACCCTAACACTATACTAAGGCTGATGCTAACCCTAACCCTAACCCTAAAACTGTCCTAGCGCTGATGCTAACCCTAACCATAACCCTAACACTATCCTAGTTCTGATGCTAACCCTAACCCTAACACTATCCTAAGGCTGATGCTAACCCTTACCCTAAAACTATCCTAGGGCTGATGCTAACCCTAACCCTAACACTAACACTATCCTAAGGCTGCTGCTAACCCTAACACTATCCTAGGCCTGATGCTAACCCTAACCCTAACCCTAACACTATCCTAGGGCTGATGCTAACCCTAACCCTAACCCTAACACTATCATAGGACTGATGCTACCCATAACCCTAACACTATCCTAGGGCGGATGCTAACGCTAACCCTAACCCTAACACTATCCTAGGGCTGACGCTAACCCTAACCCTAACACTATCCTAGGGCTGATGCTAACCCTAACCCTAACCCTAACACTATCCTAGGGCTGATGCTAACCCTAACCCTAACACTAACGCTATCCTGGGGCTGATGATAACCCTAACCCTAACAATATCCTAGGGCTGAAGCTAACCCTAACCCTAACCCTAACACTATCCTAGAGCTGATGCTAACCCTAACACTAACACTATCCTAGGCATGATGATAACCCTAACCCAAATACTAACACTATCCTAGGGCTGATGCTAACCCTAACACTAACACTATCCTAGGGCTGATGCTAACCCTAACCCTAACCCTAACACTATCTTAGGGCTGATGCTAACCCTAACCCTAACACTATCCTAGGCCTGATGATAACCCTAACCCTAACCGTAACACTATCCAAGGGCTGATGCTAAGCCTAACCCTGACACTATCCAAGGCTGATGATAACCGTAACCGTAAACCTAACACTATCCTAGGGCTGATGCTAACCCTAACCCCAACCCTAACACTATCCTAGCACTGATGCTAACCCTAAACCTAACCCTAACACTATCCTAGCACTGATGCTAACCCTAACCCTAACCCTAACACTATCCTAGTGCTGATGGTAACCCTAACGCTAACACTATCCTAGGGCTGATGCTAACCCTAACCCTAACCCTAACACTATCCTAGGGCTGATGCTAACTCTAACCCTAACACTATCCTAGGGGTGATGCTAACCCTAACCCTACCCCAAACACTATCCTAGGGCTGATGCTAACCCTAACCCTAACACTAACACTATCCTAGGGCTGATGATAACCCTAACCCGAACACTATCCTAGGGCTGATTCTCACCCTAACCCTAACCCTAACACTATCCTAGGGCTGATGCTAACCCTAACCCTAACACTATCCTAGGCTTGATGATAACCCTAACCCTACCGTAACACTATCCAAGGGCTGATGCTAACCCTAACCCTAACACTATCCTAGGGCTGATGCTAACCCTAACCCTGACACTATCCTATGGCTTATGCTAACCCTAACCCTGACCCTAACACTATCCTAGGGCTGATGCTAACCCTAACCCTAACACTATCCTAGGCCTGATGCTAACCCTAACGCTAATCCTAACACTATCCTAGGGCTGTTGCTAAACCTAACCATAACCCTAACACTATCCTAGAGCTGATGCTAACCCTAACCCTAACACTATCTTAGGGCTGATGCTAACCCTAACTCTAACCCTAACACTATCCTAGGGCTGATGCTAAACCTAACCCTAACCCTAACACTATCCTAGGGCTGATACTAACCCTAACCCTAAACCTAACACTATCCTAAGGCTGATGCTAACCCTAACCCTAACACTATCCTAGGGCTGATGCTAACCCTAACTCTAACCCTAACACTATCCTAGGGCTGATGCTAAACCTAACCCTAACCCTAACACTATCCTAGGGCTGATACTAACCCGAACCCTAAACCTAACACTATCCTAAGGCTGATGCTAACCCTAACCCTAACACTATCCTAGGCCGGAAGCTAACCCTAACCCTAACCCTAACACTATCCTAGGGCTGATGCTAACCCTAACCCTAACACTATCCTATGGCTGATGCTAACCCTAACCCTAACCGTAGCACTACCCTAGGGCTGATGCTAACCCTAACCCTAACACTATCCTAGGGCTGATGCTAACCCTAACCCTAACACTATCCTAGGGCTGATGCTAACCCTAACCCTAACCCAACATTTTCCTAGGGCTGAGGTTAACCCTAACCCTAACACTATCCTATGGCTGATGCTAACCCTAACCCTAGCCCTAACACTATCCTAGGGCTGATGCTAACCCTAACCCTAACACTATCCTACGGCTGATGCTAACCCTAACCATTACCGTAACACTATCCTAGGGCTGATGCTAACCCTAACCCTAACACTATCCTAGGGTGATGCTAACCCTAACCCTAACCCTAACACTATCCTAAGGCTGATGCTAACCCTAACCCTAACACTATCCTACGGCTGATGCTAACCCTAACCCTAACCGTAACACTATCCTAGGGCTGATGCTAACCCTAACCCTAACACTATCCTAAGTCTGATGCTAACCCTAACCCTAACACTATGCTAGGGCTGATGCTAACCCTAACCCTAACCCTAACACTATCCTAGGGCTGATGTTAACTCTAACCCTAACACTATCCTAGGGCTGATGCTAACCCTAACCCTACCCCTAACACTATCCTAGGGCTGATGCTAACCCTAACCCTAACACTAACACTATCCTAGGGCTGATGCTAACCCTAACCCTAACACTATACTAGGGCTGATACTAACCCTAACCCTAACCGTAACACTATCCTAGGGCTGATGCTAACCCTAACCCTAACACTATCCTAGGCCTGATGATAACCCTAACCCTATCCTAACACTATCCTAGGGATGATGCTAACCGTAACCCTAACCTTAACACTATCCTAGGGCTGATGCTAACCCTAACAATAACCTTAACACTACCATAGCGCTGATGCTAATCCTAACCCTAACATCATCCTAGGCCAGATGCTAACCCTAACCCTAACCCTAACACTATCCTAGGGCTGATGCTAACCGTAACCCTAACCTTAACACTATCCTAGGGCTGATGCTAACACTAACCCCAGCACTATCCTAGGGCTGATGCTAACCGTAACCCTAACCTTAACACTATCCTAGGGCTGATGCTAACCCTAACCCCAGCACTATCCTAGGGCTGATGCTAACCCTAAACCTAACTCAAACACTATCCTAGGGCTTATGCTAACCATAACCCTAACACTATCCTAGGGCTGATGCTAACACTAACCCTAACCCTAACACTATCCTAGGGCTGATGCTAACCCTAACCCTAACACTATCCTAGGGCTGATGCTAACCCTAACCCTAACAGTAACACTATAGAAGGGCTGATCCTAACCCTAACCCTAACAATATCCTAGGGCTGATGCTAACCGTAACCCTAACCCTAACACTATCCTAGGGCTGATGCTAACCCTAACCCTAACACTATCCTTGGGCTGATGCTAACCCTAACCATAACACTATCCTAGGCCTGAAGCTAACCCTAACGCTAGCACTATCCTAGGTCTGATGCTAACCCTAACCCTAACTCAAACACTATCCTACGGCTTATGCTAACCATAACCCTAACACTATCCTAGGTTTGATGCTAACACTAACCCTAACCCTAACACTATCCTAGGGCTGATGCTAACCCTAACCCTAACACTATCCTAGGGCTGATGCTAACCCTAACCCTAACCCTAAATCTATCCAAGGGCTGATGCTAAGCCTAACCCTAACACTATCCTAGGGCTGATGCTAACCGTAACCCTAACCCTAAGACTATCCTAGGGCTGATGCTAACTCTAACCCTAACCCTAACGCTATCCTAGGGCTGATGCTAACCCTAACCCTAACCCTAACACTATCCTAGGGCTGACGCTAACCCTAACCCTAACCCAAACACTATCCTAGGGCTGATGCTAATCATACTCCTAACACTATCCTAGGTCTGATGCTAACACTAACACTAACCCTAACACTATCCTAGGGCTGATGCTAACCCTAACCCTAACACTATGCTAGGGCTGATGCTAACCGTAACCCTAACCCAAACACTACCCTAGGGCTGATGCTAACCATCACCCTAACACTATCCTAGGTCTGATGCAAACACTAATCCTAGCCCTAACACTATCCTAGGGCTGATGCTAACCCTAACCCAAACACTATCCTACGGCTGATGCTAACCCTAACCATAACCGGAACACTATCCTAGGGCTGATGCTAACCCTAACCCTACCCCTAACACTATCCTAGGGCTGATGCTAACCCTAACCTAACCCTAACACTATCCTAGGGCTGATGCTAACCCTAAGCCTTACCGTAACACTATCCTAGGGCTGATGCTAACCGTAACCCTAACCTTAACACTATCCTAGGGCTGATGCTAACCCTAACCCTAACCCTAACACTATCATGGCGCTGATGGTAATCCTAACCCTAACACTATCCTAGGCCTGATGCTAACCCTAACCCTAACCCTAACACTATCCTAGGGCTGATGCTAACCGTAACCCTAACCTTAACACTATCCTAGGGCAGATGCTAACCCTAACCCTAGCACTATCCTAGGGCTGATGCTAACCCTAAAACTAACTCAAACACTATCCTAGGGCTTATGCTAACGATAACCCTAACACTATCCTAGGTTTGATGCTAACACTAACCCTAACCCTAACACTATCCTAGGGCTGATGCTAACCCTAACCCTAACACTATCCTAGGGCTGATTCTAACCCTAACCCTAACCCTAACACTATCCAAGGGCTGATGCTAACCCTAACCCTAACACTATCCTAGGGCTGATGCTAACCGTAACCCTAACCCTAAGACTATCCTAGGGCTGATGCTAACCCTAACCCTAACCCTAACACTATCCTAGGGCTGATGCTAACCCTAACCCTAACCCTAACACTATCCTAGGTCTGATGCTAACCCTAACCCTAACCCAAACACTATCCTAGGGCTGATGCTAATCATAACCCTAACACTATCCTAGGTCTGATGCTAACACTAACCCTAACCCTAACACTATCCTAGGGCTGATGCTAACCCTAACCCTAACACTATGCTAGGGCTTATGCTAATAGTAACCCTAACCCAAACACTACCCTAGGGCTGATGCTAACAATCACCCTAACACTATCCTAGGTCTGATGCTAACACTAATCCTAGCCCTAACACTATCCTAGGGCTGATGCTAACCCTAACCCTAACACTATCCTAGGGCTGATGCTAACCCTAACCCTAACCCAACATTTTCCTAGGGCTGAGGTTAACCCTAACCCTAACACTATCCTATGGCTGATGCTAACCCTAACCCTAGCCCTAACACTATCCTAGGGCTGATGCTAACCCTAACCCTAACACTATCCTACGGCTGATGCTAACCCTAACCCTTACCGTAACACTATCCTAGGGCTGATGCTAACCCTAACCCTAACACTATCCTAGGGCTGATGCTAACCCTAACCCTAACCTTAACACTATCCTAAGGCTGATGCTAACCCTAACCCTAACACTATCCTACGGCTGATGCTAACCCTAACCCTAACCGTAACACTATCCTAGGGCTGATGCTAACCCTAACCCTAACACTATCCTAAGGCTGATGCTAACCCTACCCTAACACTATGCTAGGGCTGATGCTAACCCTAACCCTAACCCTAACACTATCCTAGGGCTGATGCTAACCGTAACCCTAACCTTAACACTATACTAGGGCTGATGCTAACCCTAACCCCAGCACTATCCTAGGGCTGATGCTAACCCTAAACCTAACTCAAACACTATCCTAGGGCTTATGCTAACCATAACCCTAACACTATCCTAGGTCTGATGCTAACACTAACCCTAACCCTAACACTATCCTAGGGCTGATGCTAACCCTAACCCTAACACTATCCTAGGGCTGATGCTAACCCTAACCCTAACAGTAACACTATCGAAGGGCTGATCCTAACCCTAACCCTAACACTATCCTAGGGCTGATGCTAACCGTAACCCTAACCCTAACACTATCCTAGGGCTGATGCTAACCCTAACCCTAACACTATCCTTGGGCTGATGCTAACCCTAACCATAACACTATCCTAGGCCTGATGCTAACCCTAACGCTAGCACTATCATAGGTCTGATGCTAACCCTAACCCTAACTCAAACACTATCCTAGGGCTTATGCTAACCATAACCCTAACACTATCCTAGGTTTGATGCCAACACTAACCCTAACCCTAACAGTATCCTACGGCTGATGCTAACCCTAACCCTAACACTATCCTAGGGCTGATGCTAACCCTAACCCTAACCCTAACTCTATCCAAGGGCTGATGCTAAGCCTAACCCTAACACTATCCTAGGGCTGATGCTAACCGTAACCCTAACCCTAAGACTATCCTAGGGCTGATGCTAACTCTAACCCTAACCCTAACACTATCCTAGGGCTGATGCTAACCCTAACCCTAACCCTAACACTATCCTAGGGCTGACGCTAACCCTAACCCTAACCCAAACACTATCCTAGGGCTGATGCTAATCATAACCCTAACACTATCCTAGGTCTGATGCTAACACTAACCCTAACCCTAACACTATCCTAGGGCTGATGCTAACCCTAACCCTAACACTATGCTAGGGCTGATGCTAACCCTAACCCTAACCCTAACACTATCCTAGGGCTGATGTTAACTCTAACCCTAACACTATCCTAGGGCTGATGCTAACCCTAACCCTACCCCTAACACTATCCTAGGGCTGATGCTAACCCTAACCCTAACACTAACACTATCCTAGGGCTGATGCTAACCCTAACCCTAACACTATACTAGGGCTGATACTAACCCTAACCCTAACCCTAACACTATCCTAGGGCTGATGCTAACCCTAACCCTAACACTATCCTAGGCCTGATGATAACCCTAACCCTATCCTAACACTATCCTAGGGATGATGCTAACCGTAACCCTAAGCTTAACACTATCCTAGGGCTGATGCTAACCCTAACAATAACCTTAACACTACCATAGCGCTGATGCTAATCCTAACCCTAACATCATCCTAGGCCAGATGCTAACCCTAACCCTAACCCTAACACTATCCTAGGGCTGATGCTAACCGTAACCCTAACCTTAACACTATCCTAGGGCTGATGCTAACCCTAACCCCAGCACTATCCTAGGGCTGATGCTAACCGTAACCCTAACCTTAACACTATCCTAGGGCTGATGCTAACCCTAACCCCAGCACTATCCTAGGGCTGATGCTAACCCTAAACCTAACTCAAACACTATCCTAGGGCTTATGCTAACCATAACCCTAACACTATCCTAGGTCTGATGCTAACCCTAACCCTAACAGTAACACTATAGAAGGGCTGACCCTAACCCTAACCCTAACAATATCCTAGGGCTGATGCTAACCGTAACCCTAACCCTAACACTATCCTAGGGCTGATGCTAACCCTAACCCTAACACTATCCTTGGGCTGATGCTAACCCTAACCATAACACTATCCTAGGCCTGAAGCTAACCCTAACGCTAGCACTATCCTAGGTCTGATGCTAACCCTAACCCTAACTCAAACACTATCCTAGGGCTTATGCTAACCATAACCCTAACACTATCCTAGGTTTGATGCTAACACTAACCCTAACCCTAACACTATCCTAGGGCTGATGCTAACCATAACCCTAACACTATCCTAGGGCTGATGCTAACCCTAACCCTAACCCTAAATCTATCCAAGGGCTGATGCTAAGCCTAACCCTAACACTATCCTAGGGCTGATGCTAACCGTAACCCTAACCCTAAGACTATCCTAGGGCTGATGCTAACTCTAACCCTAACCCTAACACTATCCTAGGGCTGATGCTAACCCTAACCCTAACCCTAACACTATCCTAGGGCTGACGCTAACCCTAACCCTAACCCAAACACTATCCTAGGGCTGATGCTAATCATACTCCTAACACTATCCTAGGTCTGATGCTAACACTAACACTAACCCTAACACTATCCTAGGGCTGATGCTAACCCTAACCCTAACACTATGCTAGGGCTGATGCTAACCGTAACCCTAACCCAAACACTAACCTAGGGCTGATGCTAACCATCACCCTAACACTATCCTAGGTCTGATGCAAACACTAATCCTAGCCCTAACACTATCCTAGGGCTGATGCTAACCCTAACCATAACCGGAACACTATCCTAGGGCTGATGCTAACCCTAACCCTACCCCTAACACTATCCTAGGGCTGATGCTAACCCTAACCTAACCCTAACACTATCCTAGGGCTGATGCTAACCCTAAGCCTTACCGTAACACTATCCTAGGGCTGATGCTAACCGTAACCCTAACCTTAACACTATCCTAGGGCTGATGCTAACCCTAACCCTAACCCTAACACTATCATGGCGCTGATGGTAATCCTAACCCTAACACTATCCTAGGCCTGATGCTAACCCTAACCCTAACCCTAACACTATCCTAGGGCTGATGCTAACCGTAACCCTAACCTTAACACTATGCTAGGGCAGATGCTAACCCTAACCCTAGCACTATCCTAGGGCCGATGCTAACCCTAACCCTAACTCAAACACTATCCTAGGGCTTATGCTAACGATAACCCTAACACTATCCTAGGTTTGATGCTAACACTAACCCTAACCCTAACACTATCCTAGGGCTGATGCTAACCCTAACCCTAACACTATCCTAGGGCTGATTCTAACCCTAACCCTAACCCTAACACTATCCAAGGGCTGATGCTAACCCTAACCCTAACACTATCCTAGGGCTGATGCTAACCGTAACCCTAACCCTAAGACTATCCTAGGGCTGATGCTAACCCTAACCCTAACCCTAACACTATCCTAGGGCTGATGCTAACCCTAACCCTAACCCTAACACTATCCTAGGGCTGATGCTAACCCTAACCCTAACCCAAACACTATCCTAGGGCTGATGCTAATCATAACCCTAACACTATCCTAGGTCTGATGCTAACACTAACCCTAACCCTAACACTATCCTAGGGCTGATGCTAACCCTAACCCTAACACTATGCTAGGGCTTATGCTAACAGTAACCCTAACCCAAACACTACCCTAGGGCTGATGCTAACCATCACCCTAACACTATCCTAGGTCTGATGCTAACACTAATCCTAGCCCTAACACTATCCTAGGGCTGATGCTAACCCTAACCCTAACACTATCCTAGGGCTGATGCTAACCCTAACCCTAACCCAACATTTTCCTAGGGCTGAGGTTAACCCTAACCCTAACACTATCCTATGGCTGATGCTAACCCTAACCCTAGCCCTAACACTATCCTAGGGCTGATGCTAACCCTAACCCTAACACTATCCTACGGCTGATGCTAACCCTAACCCTTACCGTAACACTATCCTAGGGCTGATGCTAACCCTAACCCTAACACTATCCTAGGGCTGATGCTAACCCTAACCCTAACCTTAACACTATCCTAAGGCTGATGCTAACCCTAACCCTAACACTATCCTACGGCTGATGCTAACCCTAACCCTAACCGTAACACTATCCTAGGGCTGATGCTAACCCTAACCCTAACACTATCCTAAGGCTGATGCTAACCCTACCCTAACACTATGCTAGGGCTGATGCTAACCCTAACCCTAACCCTAACACTATCCTAGGGCTGATGCTAACCGTAACCCTAACCCTAACAATATCCTAGGGCTGATGCTAACCGTAACCCTAACCCTAACACTATCCTAGGGCTGATGCTAACCCTAACCCTAACACTATCCTTGGGCTGATGCTAACCCTAACCATAACACTATCCTAGGCCTGATGCTAACCCTAACGCTAGCACTATCATAGGTCTGATGCTAACCCTAACCCTAACTCAAACACTATCCTAGGGCTTATGCTAACCATAACCCTAACACTATCCTAGGTTTGATGCCAACACTAACCCTAACCCTAACAGTATCCTACGGCTGATGCTAACCCTAACCCTAACACTATCCTAGGGCTGATGCTAACCCTAACCCTAACCCTAACTCTATCCAAGGGCTGATGCTAAGCCTAACCCTAACACTATCCTAGGGCTGATGCTAACCGTAACCCTAACCCTAAGACTATCCTAGGGCTGATGCTAACTCTAACCCTAACCCTAACACTATCCTAGGGCTGATGCTAACCCTAACCCTAACCCTAACACTATCCTAGGGCTGACGCTAACCCTAACCCTAACCCAAACACTATCCTAGGGCTGATGCTAATCATAACCCTAACACTATCCTAGGTCTGATGCTAACACTAACCCTAACCCTAACACTATCCTAGGGCTGATGCTAACCCTAACCCTAACACTATGCTAGGGCTGATGCTAACCCTAACCCTAACCCTAACACTATCCTAGGGCTGATGTTAACTCTAACCCTAACACTATCCTAGGGCTGATGCTAACCCTAACCCTACCCCTAACACTATCCTAGGGCTGATGCTAACCCTAACCCTAACACTAACACTATCCTAGGGCTGATGCTAACCCTAACCCTAACACTATACTAGGGCTGATACTAACCCTAACCCTAACCCTAACACTATCCTAGGGCTGATGCTAACCCTAACCCTAACACTATCCTAGGCCTGATGATAACCCTAACCCTATCCTAACACTATCCTAGGGATGATGCTAACCGTAACCCTAAGCTTAACACTATCCTAGGGCTGATGCTAACCCTAACAATAACCTTAACACTACCATAGCGCTGATGCTAATCCTAACCCTAACATCATCCTAGGCCAGATGCTAACCCTAACCCTAACCCTAACACTATCCTAGGGCTGATGCTAACCGTAACCCTAACCTTAACACTATCCTAGGGCTGATGCTAACCCTAACCCCAGCACTATCCTAGGGCTGATGCTAACCGTAACCCTAACCTTAACACTATCCTAGGGCTGATGCTAACCCTAACCCCAGCACTATCCTAGGGCTGATGCTAACCCTAAACCTAACTCAAACACTATCCTAGGGCTTTTGCTAACCATAACCCTAACACTATCCTAGGTCTGATGCTAACCCTAACCCTAACAGTAACACTATAGAAGGGCTGACCCTAACCCTAACCCTAACAATATCCTAGGGCTGATGCTAACCGTAACCCTAACCCTAACACTATCCTAGGGCTGATGCTAACCCTAACCCTAACACTATCTTTGGGCTGATGCTAACCCTAACCATAACACTATCCTAGGCCTGAAGCTAACCCTAACGCTAGCACTATCCTAGGTCTGATGCTAACCCTAACCCTAACTCAAACACTATCCTAGGGCTTATGCTAACCATAACCCTAACACTATCCTTGGTTTGATGCTAACACTAACCCTAACCCTAACACTATCCTAGGGCTGATGCTAACCATAACCCTAACACTATCCTAGGGCTGATGCTAACCCTAACCCTAACCCTAAATCTATCCAAGGGCTGATGCTAAGCCTAACCCTAACACTATCCTAGGGCTGATGCTAACCGTAACCCTAACCCTAAGACTATCCTAGGGCTGATGCTAACTCTAACCCTAACCCTAACACTATCCTAGGGCTGATGCTAACCCTAACCCTAACCCTAACACTATCCTAGGGCTGACGCTAACCCTAACCCTAACCCAAACACTATCCTAGGGCTGATGCTAATCATACTCCTAACACTATCCTAGGTCTGATGCTAACACTAACACTAACCCTAACACTATCCTAGGGCTGATGCTAACCCTAACCCTAACACTATGCTAGGGCTGATGCTAACCGTAACCCTAACCCAAACACTACCCTAGGGCTGATGCTAACCATCACCCTAACACTATCCTAGGTCTGATGCAAACACTAATCCTAGCCCTAACACTATCCTAGGGCTGATGCTAACCCTAACCATAACCGGAACACTATCCTAGGGCTGATGCTAACCCTAACCCTACCCCTAACACTATCCTAGGGCTGATGCTAACCCTAACCTAACCCTAACACTATCCTAGGGCTGATGCTAACCCTAAGCCTTACCGTAACACTATCCTAGGGCTGATGCTAACCGTAACCCTAACCTTAACACTATCCTAGGGCTGATGCTAACCCTAACCCTAACCCTAACACTATCATGGCGCTGATGGTAATCCTAACCCTAACACTATCCTAGGCCTGATGCTAACCCTAACCCTAACCCTAACACTATCCTAGGGCTGATGCTAACCGTAACCCTAACCTTAACACTATGCTAGGGCAGATGCTAACCCTAACCCTAGCACTATCCTAGGGCCGATGCTAACCCTAACCCTAACTCAAACACTATCCTAGGGCTTATGCTAACGATAACCCTAACACTATCCTAGGTTTGATGCTAACACTAACCCTAACCCTAACACTATCCTAGGGCTGATGCTAACCCTAACCCTAACACTATCCTAGGGCTGATTCTAACCCTAACCCTAACCCTAACACTATCCAAGGGCTGATGCTAACCCTAACCCTAACACTATCCTAGGGCTGATGCTAACCGTAACCCTAACCCTAAGACTATCCTAGGGCTGATGCTAACCCTAACCCTAACCCTAACACTATCCTAGGGCTGATGCTAACCCTAACCCTAACCCTAACACTATCCTAGGTCTGATGCTAACACTAACCCTAACCCTAACACTATCCTAGGGCTGATGCTAACCCTAACCCTAACACTATGCTAGGGCTTATGCTAACAGTAACCCTAACCCAAACACTACCCTAGGGCTGATGCTAACCATCACCCTAACACTATCCTAGGTCTGATGCTAACACTAATCCTAGCCCTAACACTATCCTAGGGCTGATGCTAACCCTAACCCTAACACTATCCTAGGGCTGATGCTAACCCTAACCCTAACCCAACATTTTCCTAGGGCTGAGGTTAACCCTAACCCTAACACTATCCTATGGCTGATGCTAACCCTAACCCTAGCCCTAACACTATCCTAGGGCTGATGCTAACCCTAACCCTAACACTATCCTACGGCTGATGCTAACCCTAACCATTACCGTAACACTATCCTAGGGCTGATGCTAACCCTAACCCTAACACTATCCTAGGGCTGATGCTAACCCTAACCCTAACCTTAACACTATCCTAAGGCTGATGCTAACCCTAACCCTAACACTATCCTACGGCTGATGCTAACCCTAACCCTAACCGTAACACTATCCTAGGGCTGATGCTAACCCTAACCCTAACACTATCCTAAGGCTGATGCTAACCCTACCCTAACACTATGCTAGGGCTGATGCTAACCCTAACCCTAACCCTAACACTATCCTAGGGCTGATGCTAACCGTAACCCTAACCTTAACACTATACTAGGGCTGATGCTAACCCTAACCCCAGCACTATCCTAGGGCTGATGCTAACCCTAAACCTAACTCAAACACTATCCTAGGGCTTATGCTAACCATAACCCTAACACTATCCTAGGTCTGATGCTAACACTAACCCTAACCCTAACACTATCCTAGGGCTGATGCTAACCCTAACCCTAACACTATCCTAGGGCTGATGCTAACCCTAACCCTAACAGTAACACTATCGAAGGGCTGATCCTAACCCTAACCCTAACACTATCCTAGGGCTGATGCTAACCGTAACCCTAACCCTAACACTATCCTAGGGCTGATGCTAACCCTAACCCTAACACTATCCTTGGGCTGATGCTAACCCTAACCATAACACTATCCTAGGCCTGATGCTAACCCTAACGCTAGCACTATCATAGGTCTGATGCTAACCCTAACCCTAACTCAAACACTATCCTAGGGCTTATGCTAACCATAACCCTAACACTATCCTAGGTTTGATGCCAACACTAACCCTAACCCTAACAGTATCCTACGGCTGATGCTAACCCTAACCCTAACACTATCCTAGGGCTGATGCTAACCCTAACCCTAACCCTAACTCTATCCAAGGGCTGATGCTAAGCCTAACCCTAACACTATCCTAGGGCTGATGCTAACCGTAACCCTAACCCTAAGACTATCCTAGGGCTGATGCTAACTCTAACCCTAACCCTAACACTATCCTAGGGCTGATGCTAACCCTAACCCTAACCCTAACACTATCCTAGGGCTGACGCTAACCCTAACCCTAACCCAAACACTATCCTAGGGCTGATGCTAATCATAACCCTAACACTATCCTAGGTCTGATGCTAACACTAACCCTAACCCTAACACTATCCTAGGGCTGATGCTAACCCTAACCCTAACACTATGCTAGGGCTGATGCTAACCCTAACCCTAACCCTAACACTATCCTAGGGCTGATGTTAACTCTAACCCTAACACTATCCTAGGGCTGATGCTAACCCTAACCCTACCCCTAACACTATCCTAGGGCTGATGCTAACCCTAACCCTAACACTAACACTATCCTAGGGCTGATGCTAACCCTAACCCTAACACTATACTAGGGCTGATACTAACCCTAACCCTAACCCTAACACTATCCTAGGGCTGATGCTAACCCTAACCCTAACACTATCCTAGGCCTGATGATAACCCTAACCCTATCCTAACACTATCCTAGGGATGATGCTAACCGTAACCCTAAGCTTAACACTATCCTAGGGCTGATGCTAACCCTAACAATAACCTTAACACTACCATAGCGCTGATGCTAATCCTAACCCTAACATCATCCTAGGCCAGATGCTAACCCTAACCCTAACCCTAACACTATCCTAGGGCTGATGCTAACCGTAACCCTAACCTTAACACTATCCTAGGGCTGATGCTAACCCTAACCCCAGCACTATCCTAGGGCTGATGCTAACCGTAACCCTAACCTTAACACTATCCTAGGGCTGATGCTAACCCTAATCCCAGCACTATCCTAGGGCTGATGCTAACCCTAAACCTAACTCAAACACTATCCTAGGGCTTATGCTAACCATAACCCTAACACTATCCTAGGTCTGATGCTAACCCTAACCCTAACAGTAACACTATAGAAGGGCTGACCCTAACCCTAACCCTAACAATATCCTAGGGCTGATGCTAACCGTAACCCTAACCCTAACACTATCCTAGGGCTGATGCTAACCCTAACCCTAACACTATCTTTGGGCTGATGCTAACCCTAACCATAACACTATCCTAGGCCTGAAGCTAACCCTAACGCTAGCACTATCCTAGGTCTGATGCTAACCCTAACCCTAACTCAAACACTATCCTAGGGCTTATGCTAACCATAACCCTAACACTATCCTAGGTTTGATGCTAACACTAACCCTAACCCTAACACTATCCTAGGGCTGATGCTAACCATAACCCTAACACTATCCTAGGGCTGATGCTAACCCTAACCCTAACCCTAAATCTATCCAAGGGCTGATGCTAAGCCTAACCCTAACACTATCCTAGGGCTGATGCTAACCGTAACCCTAACCCTAAGACTATCCTAGGGCTGATGCTAACTCTAACCCTAACCCTAACACTATCCTAGGGCTGATGCTAACCCTAACCCTAACCCTAACACTATCCTAGGGCTGACGCTAACCCTAACCCTAACCCAAACACTATCCTAGGGCTGATGCTAATCATACTCCTAACACTATCCTAGGTCTGATGCTAACACTAACACTAACCCTAACACTATCCTAGGGCTGATGCTAACCCTAACCCTAACACTATGCTAGGGCTGATGCTAACCGTAACCCTAACCCAAACACTACCCTAGGGCTGATGCTAACCATCACCCTAACACTATCCTAGGTCTGATGCAAACACTAATCCTAGCCCTAACACTATCCTAGGGCTGATGCTAACCCTAACCATAACCGGAACACTATCCTAGGGCTGATGCTAACCCTAACCCTACCCCTAACACTATCCTAGGGCTGATGCTAACCCTAACCTAACCCTAACACTATCCTAGGGCTGATGCTAACCCTAAGCCTTACCGTAACACTATCCTAGGGCTGATGCTAACCGTAACCCTAACCTTAACACTATCCTAGGGCTGATGCTAACCCTAACCCTAACCCTAACACTATCATGGCGCTGATGGTAATCCTAACCCTAACACTATCCTAGGCCTGATGCTAACCCTAACCCTAACCCTAACACTATCCTAGGGCTGATGCTAACCGTAACCCTAACCTTAACACTATGCTAGGGCAGATGCTAACCCTAACCCTAGCACTATCCTAGGGCCGATGCTAACCCTAACCCTAACTCAAACACTATCCTAGGGCTTATGCTAACGATAACCCTAACACTATCCTAGGTTTGATGCTAACACTAACCCTAACCCTAACACTATCCTAGGGCTGATGCTAACCCTAACCCTAACACTATCCTAGGGCTGATTCTAACCCTAACCCTAACCCTAACACTATCCAAGGGCTGATGCTAACCCTAACCCTAACACTATCCTAGGGCTGATGCTAACCGTAACCCTAACCCTAAGACTATCCTAGGGCTGATGCTAACCCTAACCCTAACCCTAACACTATCCTAGGGCTGATGCTAACCCTAACCCTAACCCTAACACTATCCTAGGGCTGATGCTAACCCTAACCCTAACCCAAACACTATCCTAGGGCTGATGCTAATCATAACCCTAACACTATCCTAGGTCTGATGCTAACACTAACCCTAACCCTAACACTATCCTAGGGCTGATGCTAACCCTAACCCTAACACTATGCTAGGGCTTATGCTAACAGTAACCCTAACCCAAACACTACCCTAGGGCTGATGCTAACCATCACCCTAACACTATCCTAGGTCTGATGCTAACACTAATCCTAGCCCTAACACTATCCTAGGGCTGATGCTAACCCTAACCCTAACACTATCCTAGGGCTGATGCTAACCCTAACCCTAACCCAACATTTTCCTAGGGCTGAGGTTAACCCTAACCCTAACACTATCCTATGGCTGATGCTAACCCTAACCCTAGCCCTAACACTATCCTAGGGCTGATGCTAACCCTAACCCTAACACTATCCTAAGGCTGATGCTAACCCTACCCTAACACTATGCTAGGGCTGATGCTAACCCTAACCCTAACCCTAACACTATCCTAGGGCTGATGTTAACTCTAACCCTAACACTATCCTTGGGCTGATGCTAACCCTAACCCTACCCCTAACACTATCCTAGGGCTGATGCTAACCCTAACCCTAACACTAACACTATCCTAGGGCTGATGCTAACCCTAACCCTAACACTATACTAGGGCTGATGCTAACCCTAACCCTAACCCTAACGCTATCCTAGGGCTGATGCTAACCCTAACCCTAACACTATCCAAGGCCTGATGATAACCCTAACCCTATCCTAACACTATCCTAGGGATGATGCTAACCCTAACCCTAACCCTAACACTATCCTTGGTCTGATGCAAACCCTAAAACTAACACTATCCTAGGGCTGATGCTAACCCTAAGCCTTACCCTAACACTGTCCTAGGGCTGATTCTAACCGTAACCCTAACCTTAACACTATCCTAGGGCTGATGCTAACCCTAACAATAACCTTAACACTATCATAGCGCTGATGCTAATCCTAACCCTAACACTATCCTAGGCCAGATGCTAACCCTAACCCTAACCCTAACACTATCCTAGGGCTGATGCTAACCCTAACCACAGCACTATCCTAGGGCTGATGCTAACCCTAAACCTAACTCAAACACTATCCTAGGGCTTATGCTAACCATAACCCTAACACTATCCTAGGTCTGATGCTAACACTAACCCTAACACTAACACTATCCTAAGGCTGATGCTAACCCTAACCCTAACACTATCCTAGGGCTGATGCTAACCCTAACCCTAACAGTAACACTATCGAAGGGCTGATCCTAACCCTAACCCTAACACTATCCTAGGGCTGATGCTAACCGTAACCCTAACCCTAACACTATCCTAGGGCTGATGCTAACCCTAACCCTAACACTATCCTTGGGCTGATGCTAACCCTAACCCTAACCCTAACACTATCCTAGGGCTGACGCTAACCCTAACCCTAACCCAAACACTATCCTAGGGCTGATGCTAATCATAACCCTAACACTATCCTAGGTCTGATGCTAACACTAACCCTAACCCTAACACTATCCTAGGGCTGATGCTAACCCTAACCCTAACACTATGCTAGGGCTGATGCTAACCGTAACCCTAACCCTAACACTATCCTAGGGCTGATGCTAACCCTAACCCTAACACTATCCTTGGGCTGATGCTAACCCTAACCCTAACCCTAACACTATCCTAGGGCTGACGCTAACCCTAACCCTAACCCAAACACTATCCTAGGGCTGATGCTAATCATAACCCTAACACTATCCTAGGTCTGATGCTAACACTAACCCTAACCCTAACACTATCCTAGGGCTGATGCTAACCCTAACCCTAACACTATGCTAGGGCTGATGCTAACCGTAACCCTAACCCAAACACTACCCTAGGGCTGATGCTAACCATCACCCTAACACTATCCTAGGTCTGATGCAAACACTAATCCTAGCCCTAACACTATCCTAGGGCTGATGCTAACCCTAACCCAAACACTATCCTACGGCTGATGCTAACCCTAACCCTAACCGTAACACTATCGAAGGGCTGATGCTAACCCTAACCCTAACACTCTCCTACGGCTGAGGCTAACCGTAACCCTGACACTATCCTAGGGCTGATGCTAACCCTAACCCTAACCCTAACACTATCCTAGTGCTGATACTAACCCTAACCCTGACACTATCCTAGGGCTGATGCTAACCCTAACCCTAACCCTAACACTATCCTAGGGCTGATGCTAACCCTATCCCTAACACTATCCTAGGCCTGATGCTAACCCTAACCCTAACCATCACACTATCCTAGGGCTAATGCTAAACCTAATCCTAACCCTAACACTATCCTAGGGCTGATGCTAACCCTAACCCTAACACTATCCTAGGGCTGAGGCAAACACTAACCCTAACCCTAACACTATCCTAGGGCTGATGCTAACCCTAACCCTAGCACTATCCTAGGGCTGATGCTAACCCTAAACCTAACTCAAACACTATCCTAGGGCTTATGCTAACCATAACCCTAACACTATCCTAGGTCTGATGCTAACACTAACCCTAACCCTAACACTATCCTAGGGCTGATGCTAACCCTAACCCTAACACTATCCTAGGGCTGATGCTACCCCTAACCCTAACAGTAACACTATCGAAGGGCTGATCCTAACCCTAAACCTAACACTATCCTAGGGCTGATGCTAACCGTAACCCTAACCCTAACACTATCCTAGGGCTGATGCTAACCCTAACCCTAACACTATCCTTGGGCTGATGCTAACCCTAACCATAACACTATCCTAGGCCTGATGCTAACAATAACCCTAGCACTATCCTAGGGCTGATGCTAACCCTACCCTAACTCAAACACTATCCTAGGGCTTATGCTAACCATAACCCTAACACTATCCTAGGTTTCATGCTAACACTAACCCTAACCCTAACACTATCCTAGGGCTGATGCTAACCCTAACCCTAACACTCTCCTACGGCTGAGGCTAACCGTAACCCTGACACTATCCTAGGGCTGATGCTAACCCTAACCCTAACCCTAACACTATCCTAGTGCTGATGCTAACCCTAACCCTGACACTATCCTAGGGCTGATGCTAACCCTAACCCAAACCCTAACACTATCCTAGGGCTGATGCTAACCCTATCCCTAACACTATCCTAGGCCTGATGCTAACCCTAACCCTAACCATCACACTATCCTAGGGCTAATGCCAAACCTAATCCTAACCCTAACACTATCCTAGGGCTGATGCTAACCCTAACCCTAACACTATCCTAGGGCTGAGGCAAACACTAACCCTAACCCTAACACTATCCTAGGGCTGATGCTAACCCTAACCCTAGCACTATCCTAGGGCTGATGCTAACCCTAAACCTAACTCAAACACTATCCTAGGGCTTATGCTATCCATAACCCTAACACTATCCTAGGTCTGATGCTAACACTAACCCTAACCCTAACACTATCCTAGGGCTGATGCTAACCCTAACCCTAACACTATCCTAGGGCTGATGCTAACCCTAACCCTAACAGTAACACTATCGAAGGGCTGATCCTAACCCTAACCCTAACACTATCCTAGGGCTGATGCTAACCGTAACCCTAACCCTAACACTATCCTAGGGCTGATGCTAACCCTAACCCTAACACTATCCTTGGGCTGATGCCAACCCTAACCATAACACTATCCTAGGCCTGATGCTAACAATAACCCTAGCACTATCCTAGGGCTGATGCTAACCCTAACCCTAACTCAAACACTATCCTAGGGCTTATGCTAACCATAACCCTAACACTATCCTAGGTTTCATGCTAACACTAACCCTAACCCTAACACTATCCTAGGGCTGATGCTAACCCTAACCCTAACACTATCCTAGGGCTGATGCTAACCCTAACCCTAACCCTAACACTATCCAAGGGCTGATGCTAAGGCTAACCTTAACATTATCCTAGGGCTGATGCTAACCGTAACCCTAACGCTAAGACTATCCTAGGGCTGATGCTAACTCTAACCCTAACCCTAACACTATCCTAGGGCTGATGCTAACCCTAACCCTAACCCTAACACTATCCTAGGGCTGACGCTAACCCTAACCCTAACCCAAACACTATCCTAGGGCTGATGCTAATCATAACCCTAACACTATCCTAGGTCTGATGCTAACACTAACCCTAAACCTAACACTATCCTAGGGCTGATGCTAACCCTAACCCTAACACTATGCTAGGGCTGATGCTAACCGTAACCCTAACCCAAACACTACCCTAGGGCTGATGCTAACCATCACCCTAACACTATCCTAGGTCTGATGCAAACACTAATCCTAGCCCTAATACTATCCTAGGGCTGATGCTAACCCTAACCCTAACACTATCCTAGGGCTGATGCTAACCCTAACCCTAACCCTAACACTATCCTAGGGCTGACGCTAACCCTAACCCTAACCCTAACACTATCCTAGGGCTGACGCTAACCCTAACCCTAACCCAAACACTATCCTAGGGCTGATGCTAATCATAACCCTAACACTATCCTAGGTCTGATGCTAACGCTAACCCTAACCCTAACACTATCCTAGGGCTGATGCTAACCCTAACCGAACCCTAACACTATCCTAGGGCTGATGCTAAACCTAACCCTAACCCTAACACTATGCTAGGGCTGATGCTAACCCTAACCCTAACACTATCCTAGGGCTGATGCGAACCCTAACCCTAACACTAAAACTGTCCTAGGTCTGATGCTAACCCTAACCCTAACACTATCCTGGGGCTGATGCTAACACTAACCCTAACCCAAACACTATCCTAGGGCTGATGCTAACCATGAACCTAACACTATACTAGGTCTCATGCTAACAATAACCCTAGCCCTAACACTATCCTAGGGCTGATGCTAACCCTAATCCTAACACTATCCTAGGGCTGAGGCTAACCCTAACCCTAACCCAACATTGTCCTAGGGCTGAGGTTAACCCTAACCCTAACACTATCCTAGGGCTGATGCTAACCCTAACCCTAACCCTAACACTATCCTAGGGCTGATGCTAACCCTAACCCTAACGCTATCACTATCCTAAGGCTGATGCTAACCCTAACCCTAACACTACCCTAGGCCTGATGCTAACCCTAACCCTAACCCTAACAATATCCTAGGGCTGATGCTAACCCTAACCCTAACACTATCCTAAGGCTGATGCTAACCCTAACCCTAAGACTATCCTAGGGCTGATGCTAACCCTAACCCTAACCCTAACACTATCCTAGGGCTGATGTTAACTCTAACCCTAACACTATCCTAGGGCTGATGCTAACCCTAACCCTACCCCTAACACTATCCTAGGGCTGATGCTAACCCTAACCCTAACACTAACACTATCCTAGGGCTGATGCTAACCCTAACCCTAATACTATCCTAGGGCTGCTGCTAACCCTAACCCTAACCCTAACACTATCCTAGGGCTGATGCTAACCCTAACCCTAACACTATCCTAGGCCTGATGATAACCCTAACCCTATCCTAAAACTATCCTAGGGCTGATGCTAACCCTAACCCTAACCCTAACACTATCCTTGGTCTGATGCAAACCCTAACACTAACACTATCCTAGGGCTGATGGTAACCCTAAGCCTTACCCTAACACTATCCTAGGGCTGATGCTAATCGTAACCCTAACCTTAACACTATGCTAGGGCTGATGCTAACCCTAACCCTAACCCTAACACTATCCTAGCGCTGATGCTAATCCTAACCCTAACACTATCCTAGGCCTGATGCTAACCCTAACCCTAACCCCAACACTATCCTAGGGCTGATGCTAACCGTAACCCTAACCTTAACACTATCCTAGGGCTGATGCTAATCCTAACCCTAACACTATCCTAGGGATGATGGTAACCCTAACCCTAACCCTAACACTATCCTAAGGCTTATGCTAACCCTAACCCTAACCCTAAAACTGTCCTAGCGCTCATGCTAACCCTAGCCCTAACACTAACACTATCCTAGTTCTGATGCTAACCCTAACCCTAACACTATCCTAGGGCTGATGCTAACCCTAAAACTAACCCTAACACTATCCTAGGGCTGATGCTATCCCTAACACTAACACTATCCTAGGGCTGATGCTAACCCTAACCCTAACCCTAACACTATGATAGGACTGATGCTAACCATAACCCGAACACTATCCTAAGGCTGATGCTAACCCTAACCCTATCCCTAACACTATCCTAGGGCTGATGCTAACCCTAACCCTAACACTATCCTAGGGCTGATGCTAACCCTAACCCTAACCCTAACACTATCCTAGGGTTGATGCTAACCCTAACCCTAACACTATCCTAGGCCTGATGCTAACCCTAACACTAGCACTATCCTAGGGCTGATGCTATCCCTAACCCTAACTCAAACACTCTCCTAGGGCTTATGCTAACCATAACCTTAACACTATCCTAGGTCTGATGCTAACACTAACCCTAACCCTAACACTATCCTAGGGCTGATGCTAACCCTAATCCTAACACTATCCTAGGGCTGATGCTAACCCTAACCCTAACAGTAACATATCCAAGGGCTGATGCTAACCCTAACCCTAACACTATCGTAGGGCTGATGCTAACCCTAACCCTAACCCTAACAGTATCCTAGGTCTGATGCTAACCCTAACCCTAACACTAACACTATCCTAGGGCTGATGCTAACCCTAACCCTAACCCTAACACGATCCTAGGGCTGATGCTAACCCTCACCCTAACCCGAACACTATCCTAGGGCTGATGCTAATCATAACACTAACAATATCCTAGGTCTGATGCTAACACTAACCCTAACCCTAACACTATCCTAGGGCTGATGCTAACCCTAACCCTAACACTATCCTAGGGCTGATGCTAACCCTAACCCTAACCCTAACACTATCATAGGGCTTATGCTAAACCTAACCCTAACCCTAACACTGTCCTAGGGCTCATGCTAACCCTAACCCTAACACTATCCTAGGGCTGATGCGAACCCTAACCCTAACCCTAACACTGTCCTAGGTCTGATGCTAACCCTAAACCTAACACTATCCTAGGTCTGATGCTAACCCTAACCCTAACCCAAACACTGTCCTAGGGCTGATGCTAACCATCACCCTAACACTATCCTAGGTCTGATGCTAACACTAACCCTAGCCCTAATACTATCCTAGGGCTGATGCTAACCCTAACCCTAACACTAACACTATCCTAGGGCTGATGCTAACCCTAACCCTAACCCAACATTGTCCTAGGGCTGAGGTTAACACTAACCCTAACACTATCCTAGGGCTGATGCTAACCCTAACCCTAACCCTAACACTATCCTAGGACTAATGCTAACCCTAACCCTAACCGTAACACTATCCTAGGGCTGATGCTAACCCTAACCCTAACACTATCCTAGGGCTGATACTAACCCTAACCCTAACCCTAACACTATCCTAAGGCTGATGCTTACCCTAACCCTAACACTATCCTAGCCCGGATGCTAAATCTAACACTAACCCTAACACTATCCTAGGGCTGATGCTAACCCTAACCCTAACACTATCCTAGGGCTGATGCTAACCCTAACCCTAACCCTAACACTATCCTAGGGTTGACACTAACCCTAACCCTAACACTATCCTAGGCCTGATGCTAACCCTAACCCTAAAACTATCCTAGGGCTGATGCTAACCCTAACCCTAACTCAAACACTATCCTAGGGCTTATGCTAACCATAACCCTAACACTATCCTAGGGCTGATGCTAACCCTAACCCTAACCCTAACACTATCCTAGGGCTGATGCTAACCCTAATCCTAACCCTAACACTATCCTAGGGCTGATGCTAAACCTAACCCTAACCCAAACAGGGCTGATGGTAATCATAACTCTAACACTATCCCAGGTCTGATGCTAACACTAACCCTAACCCTAACACTATCCTAGGGTTGATGCTGACCCTAACCCTAACACTATCCTAGGGCTGATGCTAACAATAACCCTAACCCTAACACTATCCTAGGGATGATGCTAACCCTAACCCTAACACTATCCTAGGGCTGATGCTAACCCTAACCCTAACACTATCCTAGGCCTTATGCTAACCCTAACCCTAGCACTATGCTAGGGCTGATGCTAACCCTAACCCTAACTCAAACACTATCCTAAGGATTATGCTAACCATAACCCTAACACTATCCTAGGTCTGATGCTAACACTAACCCTAACCCTAACACTATCCTAGGGCTGATGCTAACCCTAACCCTAACACTATCCTAGGGCTGATGCTAACCCTAACCCTAACCCTAACACTATCCAAGGGCTGATGCTAACCCTAACCCTAACACTATCCTAGGGCAGATGCTAACCGTAACTCTAACCCTAACACTATCCTAGGGCTGATGCTAACCCTAACTCTAACCCTAACACTATCCTAGGGCTGATGCTAACCCTAACCCTAACCCTAACACTATCCTAGGGCTGATGCTAACCCTAACCCTAACCCAAACACTATCCTAGGTATGAGGCTAATCATAACCCTAACACTATCCTAGGTCTGATGCTAACACTAACCCTAACCCTAACACTATCCTAGGGCTGATGCTAACCCTAACCCTTACACTATCCTAGGCCTGATGATAACCCTAACCCTAACCCAAACACTACCCTAGAGCTGATGCTAACCATCACCCTAGCACTATCCTAGGTCTGATGCTAACTCTAACCCTAGCCCTAACACTATCCTAGGGCTGATGCTAACCCTAACCCTAACACTATCCTAGGGCTGATGCTAACCCTAACCCTAACCCAACATTGTCCTAGGGCTGAGGTTAACCCTAACCCTAACACTATCCTATGGCTGATGCTAACACTAACGCTAACCCTAACACTATCCTAGGGCTGATGCTAACCCTAACCCTAACACTATCCTAAGGCTGATGCTAACCCTAACCCTAACAGTAACACTATCCTAGGGCTGATGCTAACCCTAAACCTAACACTATCCTAGGGCTGATGCTAACATTAACCCTAACCCTAACACTATCGTAAGGCTGATGCTAACCCTAAACCTAACACTATCCTTGGCCTGATGCTAACCCTAACACTAACCCTAACACTATCCTAGGGCTGATGCTAACCCTAACCCTAACACTCTCCTAAGGCTGATGCTAAACCTAACCCTAACACTATCCTAGGGCTGATGCTAACCCTAACCCTAACCCTAACACTATCCTAGGGCTGATGCTAACTCTAACCCTAACACTATCCTAGGGGTGATGCTAACCCTAACCCTACCCCAAACACTATCCTAGGGCTGATGCTAACCCTAACCCGAACACTATCCTAGGGCTGATGCTAACCCTAACCCTAACCCTAACACTATCCTAGGGCTGATGCTAGCCCTAACCCTAACACTATCCTAGGCCTGATGATAACCCTAACCCTAACCGTAACACTATCCAAGGGCTGATGCTAACCCTAACCCTAACACTATCCTAGGGCTGATGTTAACCGTAACCCTAACCCTAACACTATACTAGGGCTGATGCTAACCCTAACCCTAACCCTAACACTATCCAAGGGCTGATGATAACCCTAACCCTAACAATATCCTAGGGCTGAAGCTAACCCTAACCCTAACCCTAACACTATCCTAGGGCTGATGCTAACCCTAACCCGAACACTATCCTAGGCCTGATGGTAACCCTAACCCTAAACTTAACACTATCCAAGGGCTGATGCTAACCCTAACCCTGACACTATCCAAGGCTGATGCTAACCGTAACCGTAAACCTAACACTATCCTAGGGCTGATGCTAATCCTAACCCTAACACTAACACTATCCTAGGGCTGATGCTAACCCTAAACCTAACCCTAACACTATCCTAGGGCTGATGCTAACTCTAACCCTAACACTATCCTAGGGGTGATGCTAACCCTAACCCTACCCCAAACACTATCCTAGGGCTGATGCTAACCCTAACCCGAACACTATCCTAGGGCTGATGCTAATCCTAACGCTAACACTAACACTATCCTAGGGCTGATGCTAACCCTAACCAGAACACTATCCTAGGTCTGATGCTAACCCTAACACTAACCCTAACACTATCCTAGAGCTGATGCTAACCCTAACCCTAACACTATAGTAGGCCTGATGATAACCCTAACCCTAACTGTAACACTATCCAAGGGCTGATGCTAATCCTAACCCTAACACTATACTAAGGCTGATGCTAACCCTAACCCTAACCCTAACACTATCCTAGAGCTGATGCTAACCCTAACCCTAACACTATCCTAGGCCTGATGATAACCCTAACCCTAACCCTAACACTATCCTAGGGCTGATGCTAACCCTAACCCTAACACTATCCTAGGGTTGATGCTAACCCTAACCCTAACCCTCACACTATCCTACGGCTGATGCTAACCCTAACCCTAACCCTAACACTATCCTAGCGCTGATGCTAATCCTAACCCTGACACTATCGTAGGCCTAATGATAACCCTAACCCTAACACTAACACTATCCTAAGGCTGATGCTAACCGTAACCCTAACCTTAACACTATCCTAGGGCTGATGCTAACCCTAACCCTAACACTATCCTAGGGATCATCCTAACCCTAACCCTAACCCTAACACTATCCTAAGGCTGATGCTAACCCTAACCCTAACCCTAAAACTGTCCCAGCGCTGATGCTAACCATAACCATAACCCTAACACTATCCTAGTTCTGATGCTAACCCTAACCCTAACACTATCCTAAGGCTGATGCTAACCCTTACCCTAAAACTATCCTAGGGCTGATGCTATCCCTAACCCTAACACTAACACTATCCTAAGGCTGCTGCTAACCCTAACACTATCCTAGGCCTGATGCTAACCCTAACCCTAACCCTAACACTATCCTAGTTCTGATGCTAACCCTAACCCTAACACTATCCTAGGGCTGATGCTAACCCTAAAACTAACCCTAACACTATCCTAGGGCTGATGCTATCCCTAACACTAACACTATCCTAGGGCTGATGCTAACCATAACCCTAACCCTAACACTATCATAGGACTGATGCTAACCATAACCCTAACACTATCCTAGGGCGGATGCTAACGCTAACCCTAACCCTAACACTATCCTAGGGCTGATGCTAACCCTAAACATAACACTATCCTAGGGCTGATGCTAACCCTAACTCTAACCCTAACACTATCCTAGGGCTGATGCTAACCCTAACCCTAACACTATCCCAGGCCTGATGATAACCCTAACCCTAGCACTATCCTAGGGCTGATGCTAACCCTAACCCTAACTCAAACACTATCCTAGGGCTTATGCTAACCATAACCCTAACACTATCCTAGGGCTGATGCTAACCCTAACCCTAACCCTAACACTATCCTAGGGCTGATGCTAACCCTAACCCCAACCATAACACTATCCTAGGGCTGATGCTAAATCTAACCCTAACCCAAACACTATCCTAGGGCTGATGCTAATCATAACCCTAACACTATCCCAGGTCTGATGCTAACACTAACCCTAACTTTAACACTATCCTAGGGCTGATGCTAACCCTAACCTTAACACTATCCTAGGGCTGATGCTAAACCTAACGCTAACCCTAACACTATCCTAGGGCTGATGCTAACCCTAACCCTAACACTATCCTAGGGCTGATGCTAACCCTAACCATAACACTATCCTAGGCCTGATGCTAACCCTAACCCTAGCACTATCCTAGGGCTGATGCTAACCCTAACTCTAACTCAAACACTATCCTTGGGCTTATGCTAACCATAACCCTAACAGTATCCTAGGTTTGATGCTAACACTAACCCTAACCCTAACACTATCCTAGGGCTGATGCTAACCCTAACCATAACATTATCCTAGGGCTGATGCTAACCCTAACCCTAACCCTAACACTATCCAAGGGCTGATGCTAACCCTAACCCTACAACAAACACTATCCTAGGGCTGATGCTAACCCTAACCCTAACACTAACACTATCCTAGGGCTGATGCTAACCCTAACCCGAACACTATCCTAGGGCTGATGCTAACCCTAACCATAACCCTAACACTATCCTAGGGCTGATGCTAACCCTAACCCTAACACTATCCTAGGCCTGATGATAACCCTAACCCTAACCGTAACACTATCCAAGGGTGATGCTAACCCTAACCCTAACACTATCCTAGGGCTGATGTTAACCGTAACCCTAACCCTAACACTATACTAGGGCTGATGCTAACCCTAACCCTAACCCTAACACTATCCAAGGGCTGATGATAACCCTAACCCGAACAATATCCTAGGGCTGAAGCTAACCCTAACCCTAACCCTAACACTACCCTAGGGCTGATGCTAACCTTAACCCTAACACTATCCTAGGCCTGATGATAACCCTAACCCTAACCTTAACACTATCCAAGGGCTGATGCTAACCCTAACCCTGACACTATCCAAGGCTGATGCTAACCGTAACCGTAAACCTAACACTATCCTAGGGCTGATGCTAATCCTAACCCTAACACTAACACTATCCTAGGGCTGATGCTAACCCTAACACGAACACTCTCCTAGGTCTGATGCTAACCCTAACCCTAACCCTAACACTATCCTAGTGCTGATGCTAACCCTACCCCTAACACTATCCTAGGCCTGATGATAACCCTAACCCTAACAGTAACACTATCCAAGGGCTGATGCTAATCCTAACCCTAACACTATACTAAGGCTGATGCTAAGCCTAACCCTAACACTAACACTATCCTAGAGCTGATGCTAACCCTAACCCTAACACTATCCTAGGCCTGATGATAACCCTAACCCTAACCCTAACACTATCCTAGGGCTGATGCTAACCCTAACCCTAACACTATCCTAGGGCTGATGCTAACCCTAACCCTAACCCTAACACTAATCTACGGCTGATGCTAACCCTAACCCTAACCCTAACACTATCCTAGCGCTGATGTTAATCCTAACCCTAACACTATCCTAGGCCTAATGATAACCCTAACCCTAACACTAACACTATCCTAAGGCTGATGCTAACCGTAACCCTAACCTTAACACTATCCTAGGGCTGATGCTAACCCTAACCCTAACACTATCCTAGGGATGATGCTAACCATAACCCTAACCCTAACACTATCCTAAGGCTGATGCTAACCCTAACCCTAACCCTAAAACTGTCCTAGCGCTGATGCTAACCCTAACCATAACCCTAACACTATCCTAGTTCTGATGCTAACCCTAACCCTAACACTATCCTAAGGCTGATGCTAACCCTTACCCTAAAACTATCCTAGGGCTGATGCTAACCCTAACCCTAACACTAACACTATCCTAAGGCTGCTGCTAACACTAACACTATCCTAGGCCTGATGCTAACCCTAACCCTAACCCTAACACTATCCTAGGGCTGATGCTAACCCTAACCCTAACCCTAACACTATCATAGGACTGATGCTAACCATAACCCTAACACTATCCTAGGGCGGATGCTAACGCTAACCCTAACCCTAACACTATCCTATGGCTGACGCTAACCCTAACCCTAACACTATCCTAGGGCTGATGCTAACCCTAACCCTAACCCTAACACTATCATAGGGCTGATGCTAACCCTAACCCTAACCCTAACACTATCCTAGGGCTGATGCTAACCATAACCCTAACCCAAACACTATCCTAGGGCTGATGCTAATCATAACCCTAACACGATCCTAGGTCTGATGCTAACACTAACCCTAACCCTAACACTATCCTAGGGCTGATGCTAACCATCACCCTAACACTATCCTAGGTCTGATGCTAACACTCACCCCAGCCCTAACACTATCCTAGGGCTGATGCTAACCCTAACCCTAACACTATCCTAGGGCTGATGCTAACCCTAACCCTAACCCAACATTGTCCTAGGGCTGAGGTTAACCCTAACGCTAACACTATCCTATGGCTGATGCTAACCCTAACCCTAACCCTAACACTATCCTAGGGCTGATGCTAACCCTAACCCTAACACTATCCTAAGGCTGATGCTAACCCTAACCCTAACAGTAACACTATCCTAGGGCTGATGCTAACCCTAACCCTAACACTATCCTAGGGCTGATGCTAACCTTAACCCTAACACTAACACTATCGTAAGGCTGATGCTAACCCTAAACCTAACACTATCCTAGGCCTGATGCTAACCCTAACACTAACCCTAACACTATCCTACGGCTGATGCTAACCCTAACCCTAACACTCTCCTAAGGCTGATGCTAAACCTAACCCTAACACTATCCTAGGGCTGATGCTAACCCTAACCCTAACCCTAACACTATCCTAGGGCTGATGCTAACTCTAACCCTAACACTATCCTAGGGGTGATGCTAACCCTAACCCTACCCCAAACACTATCCTAGGGCTGATGCTAACCCTAACCCGAACACTATCCTAGGGCTGATGCTAACCCTAACCCTAACCCTAACACTATCCTAGGGCTGATGCTAGCCCTAACCCTAACACTATCCTAGGCCTGATGATAACCCTAACCCTAACCGTAACACTATCCAAGGGCTGAAGCTAACCCTAAACCTAACACTATCCTAGGGCTGATGTTAACCGTAACCCTAACCCTAACACTATACTAGGGCTGATGCTAACCCTAACCCTAACCCTAACACTATCCAAGGGCTGATGATAACCCTAACCCTAACAATATCCTAGGGCTGAAGCTAACCCTAACCCTAACCCTAAGAGTATCCTAGGGCTGATGCTAACCCTAACCCTAACACTATCCTAGGCCTGATGGTAACCCTAACCCTAAACTTAAGACTATCCAAGGGCTGATGCTAACCCTTACCCTGACACTATCCAAGGCTGATGCTAACCGTAACCGTAAACCTAACACTATCCTAGGGCTGATGCTAATCCTAACCCTAACACTAACATTATCCTAGGGCTGATGCTAACCCTAACCCTAACACTATCCTAGGCCTGATGATAACCCTAACATTAACCCTAACACTATCCTAGGGCTGATGCTAACCCTAACCCTAACACTATCCTAGGACTGATGCTAACCCTAACCCTAACCCTAACACTATCCTACGGCTGATGCTAACCCTAACCCTAACCCTAACACTATCCTAGAGCTGATGCTAATCCTAACCCTAACACTATCCTAGGTCTAATGATAACCCTAACCCTAACACTAACACTATCCTAGTGCTGATGCTAACCGTAACCCTAACACTATCCTAGGGATGAGGCTAACCCTAACCCTAACCCTAACACTATCCTGAGGCTGATGCTAACCCTAACCCTAACCCTAAAACTGTCCTAGCGCTGATGCTAACCCTAACCATAACCCTAACACTATCCTAGTTCTGATGCTAAACCTAACCCTAACACTATCCTAAGGCTGATGCTAACCCTTACCCTAAAACTATCCTAGGGCTGATGCTAACCCTAACCCTAACACTAACACTATCCTAAGGCTGCTGCTAACCCTAACACTATCCTAGGCCTGATGCTAACCCTAACCCTAACCCTAACACTATCCTAGGGCTGATGCTAACCCTAACCCTAACCCTAACACTATCATAGGACTGATGCTAACCATAACCCTAACACTATCCTAGGGCGGATGCTAACGCTAACCCTAACCCTAACACTATCCTAGGGCTGACGCTAACCCTAACCCTAACACTATCCTAGGGCTGATGCTAACCCTAACCCTAACCCTAACCCTAACACTATCCTAGGGCTGATGCTAACCCTAACCCTAACCCTAACACTATCCTAGGGCTGATGCTAACCCTAACCCTAACCCAAACACTATCCTAGGGCTGATGCTAATCATAACCCTAACACTATCCTAGGTCTGATGCTAACACTAACCCTAACCCTAACACTATCCTAGGGCTGATGCTAACCCTAACCCTTACACTATGCTAGGCCTGATGATAACCCTAACCCTAACCCAAACACTACCCTAGAGCTGATGCTAACCATCACCCTAACACTATCCTAGGTCTGATGCTAACACTAACCCTAGCCCTAACACTATCCTAGGGCTGATGCTAACCCTAAACCTAACACTATCCTAGGGCTGATGCTAAACCTAACCCTAACCCAACATTGTCCTAGGGCTGAGGTTAACCCTAACCCTAACACTATCCTATGGCTGATGCTAACCCTAACCCTAACCCTAACACTATCCTAGGGCTGATGCTAACCCTAACCCTAACACTATCCTAGGGCTGATGCTAACCCTAAAACTAACCCTAACACTATCCTAGGGCTGATGCTATCCCTAACACTAACACTATCCTAGGGCTGATGCTAACCCTAACCCTAACCCTAACCCTAACACTATCCTAGGGCTGATGCTAACCCTAACCCCAACCCTAACACTATCCTACGGCTGATGCTAAATCTAACCCTAACCCAAACACTATCCTAGGGCTGATGCTAATCATAACCCTAACACTATCCCAGGTCTGATGCTAACACTAACCCTAACTTTAACACTATCCTAGGGCTGATGCTAACCCTAACCATAACACTATCCTAGGCCTGATGCTAAACCTAACGCTAACCCTAACACTATCCTAGGGCTGATGCTAACCCTAACCCTAACACTATCCTAGGGCTGATGCTAACCCTAACCATAACACTATCCTAGGCCTGATGCTAACCCTAACCCTAGCACTATCCTAGGGCTGATGCTAACCCTAACTCTAACTCAAACACTATCCTTGGGCTTATGCTAACCATAACCCTAACAGTATCCTAGGTTTGATGCTAACACTAACCCTAACCGTAACACTATCGTAGGGCTGATGCTAACCCTAAATCTAACATTATCCTAGGGCTGATGCTAACCCTAACCCTAACCCTAACACTATCCTAGAGCTGATGCTAACCCTAACCCTAACACTATCCTAGGCCTGATGATAACCCTAACCCTAACCCTAACACTATCCTAGGGCTGATGCTAACCCTAACCCTAACACTATCCTAGGCTGATGCTAACCCTAACCCTAACCCTAACACTATCCTACGGCTGATGCTAACCCTAACCCTAACCCTAACACTATCCTAGCGCTGATGCTAATCCTAACCCTAACACTATCCTAGGCCTAATGATAACCCTAACCCTAACACTAACACTATCCTAAGGCTGATGCTAACCGTAACACTAACCTTAACACTATCCTAGGGCTGATGCTAACCCTAACCCTAACACTATCCTAGGGATGATGCTAACCCTAACCCTAACCCTAACACTATCCTAAGGCTGATGCTAACCCTAACCCTAACCCTAAAACTGTCCTAGCGCTGATGCTAACCCTAACCATAACCCTAACACTATCCTAGTTCTGATGCTAACCCTAACCCTAACACTATCCTAAGGCTGATGCTAACCCTTACCCTAAAACTATCCTAGGGCTGATGCTAACCCTAACCCTAACACTAACACTATCCTAAGGCTGCTGCTAACCCTAACACTATCCTAGGCCTGATGCTAACCCTAACCCTAACCCTAACACTATCCTAGGGCTGATGCTAACCCTAACCCTAACCCTAACACTATCATAGGACTGATGCTAACCATAACGCTAACACTATCCTAGGGCGGATGCTAACGCTAACCCTAACCCTAACACTATCCTAGGGCTGACGCTAACCCTAACCCTAACACTATCCTAGGGCTGATGCTAACCCTAACCCTAACCCTAACACTATCCTAGGGCTGATGCTAACCCTAACCCTAACACTATCCTAGGCCTGATGCTAACCCTAACCCTAGCACTATCCTAGGGCTGATGCTAACCCTAACCCTAACTCAAACACTATCCTAGGGCTTATGCTAACCATAACCCTAACACTATCCTAGGGCTGATGCTAACCCTAACCCTAACCCTAACACTATCCTAGGGCTGATGCTAACCCTAACCCCAACCCTAACACTATCCTAGGGCTGATGCTAAATCTAACCCTAACCCAAACACTATCCTAGGGCTGATGCTAATCATAACACTAAGACTATCCCAGGTCTCATGATACCACTAACCCTAACCTTAACACTATCCTAGGGCTGATGCTAACCCTAACCCTAACACTATCCTAGGGCTGATGCTAAACCTAACCCTAACCCTAACACTATCCTAGGGCTGATGCTAACCCTAACCCTAACACTATCCTAGGGCTGATGCTAACCCTAACCATAACACTATCCTAGGCCTGATGCTAACCCTAACCCTAGCACTATCCTAGGGCTGATGCTAACCCTAACCCTAACCCTAACACTATCCTAGGGCTGATGCTAACCCTAACCCCAACCCTAACACTATCCTAGGGCTGATGCTAAATCTAACCCTAACCCAAACACTATCCTAGGGCTGATGCTAATCATAACACCAAGACTATCCCAGGTCTCATGCTAACACTAACCCTAACCTTAACACTATCCTAGGGCTGATGCTAACCCTAACCCTAACACTATCCTAGGCCTGATGCTAAACCTAACGCTAACCCTAACACTATCCTAGGGCTGATGCTAACCCTAACCCTAACACTATCCTACGGCTGATGCTAACGCTAACCATAACACTATCCTAGGCCTGATGCTAACCCTAACCCTAGCACTATCCTAGGGCTGATGCTAACCCTAACTCTAACTCAAACACTATCCTTGGGCTTATGCTAACCATAACCCTAACAGTATCCTAGGTTTGATGCTAACACTAACCCTAACCCTAACACTATCCTAGGGCTGATGCTAACCCTAACCCTAACATTATCCTAGGGCTGATGCTAACCCTAACCCTAACCCTAACACTATCCTAGAGCTGATGCTAACCCTAACCCTAACACTATCCTAGGCCTGATGATAACCCTAACCCTAACCCTAACACTATCCTAGGGCTGATGCTAACCCTAACCCTAACACTATCCTAGGGCTGATGCTAACCCTAACCCTAACCCTAACACTATCCTACGGCTGATGCTAACCCTAACCCTAACCCTAACACTATCCTAGCGCAGATGCTAATCCTAACCCTAACACTATCCTAGGCCTGATGCTAACCCTAAACCTAGCACTATCCTAGGGCTGATGCTAACCCTAACCCTAACTCAAACACTATCCTAGGGCTTATGCTAACCATAACCCTAACACTATCCTAGGTTTGATGCTAACACTAACCCTAACCCTAACACTATCCTAGGGCTGATGCTAACCCTAACCCTAACACTATCCTAGGGCTGATGCTAACCCTAACCCAAACCCTAACACTATCCAAGGGCTGATGCTAACCCTAACCCTAACACTATCCTAGGGCTGATGCTAACCTAACCCTAACCCTTACACTATTCTAGGGCTGATGCTAACCCTAACCCTAACCCTAACACTATCCTAGGGCTGATGCTAACCCTAACCCTAAACCTAACACTATCCTAGGGCTGATGCTAACCCTAACCCTAACCCAAACACTATCCTAGGGCTGATGCTAATCATAACCCTAACACTATCCTAGGTCTGATGCTAACACTAACCCTAACCCTAACACTATCCTAGGGCTGATGCTAACCCTAACCCTAACACTATGCTAGGGCTGATGCTAACCCTAACCCTAACCCAAACACTACACTAGGGCTGATGCTAACCATCACCCTAACACTATCCTAGGTCTGATGCTAACACTAACCCTAGCCCTAACACTATCCTAGGGCTGATGCTAACCCTAACCCTAACACTATCCTAGGGCTGATGCTAACCCTAACCCTAACCCAACATTGTCCTAGGGCTGAGGTTAACCCTAACCCTAACACTATCCTATGGCTGATGCTAACCCTAACCCTAACCCTAACACTATCCTACGGCTGATGCTAACCCTAACTCTAACACTAACACTATCCTAGGGCTGATGCTAACCCTAACCCTAACACTACCCTAGGGCTGATGCTAACCCTAACCCTAACCCTAAAACTATCCTAAGGCTGATGATAACCCTAAACCTAACACTATCCTAGGCCTGATGCTAACCCTAATACTAACCCTAACACTATCCTAGGGCTGATGCTAACCCTAACCCTAACACTATCCTAAGGCTGATGCTAAACCTAACCCTAACACTATCCTAGGGCTGATGCTAACCTTAACCCTAACCCTAACACTATCCTAGGGCTGACGCTAACTCTAACCCTAACACTATCCTAGGGCTGATGCTAACCCTAACCCTACCCCAAACACTATCCTAGGGCTGATGCTAACCCTAACCCTAACACTGACACTATCCTAGGGCTGATGCTAACCCTAACCCGAACACTATCCTAGGGCTGATGCTATCCCTAACCCTAACCCTAACACTATCCTAGGTCTAATGCTAACCCTAACCCTAACACTATCCTAGGCCTGATGATAACCCTAACGATAACCGTAACACTATCCAAGGGCTGATGCTAACCCTAACCCTAACACTATCCTAGGGCTGATGCTAACCGTAACCCTAACCCTAACACTATACTAGGGCTGAGGCTAACCCTAACCCTAACCCTAACACTATCGAAGGGCTGATGATAACCCTAACCCTCACAATATCCTAGGGCTGAAGCTAACCCTAAGCCTAACCCTAATACTATCCTAGGGCTGATGCTAACCCTAACCCTAACACTATCCTAGGCCTGATGATAACCCTAACCCTAACCTTAACACTATCCAAGGGCTGATGCTAACCCTAACCCTTACATTATCCAAGGCTGATTCTAACCGTAACCGTAAACCTAACACTATCCTAGGGCTGATGCTTACCCTAACCCTAACCCTAACACTATCCTAGCACTGATGCTACCCCTAACCCTAACCCTAACACTATCATAGCGCTGATGGTAACCCTAACGCTAACACTATCCTAGGGCTGATGCTAACCCTAACGCTTCCCGTAACACTATCCTAGGACAGATGCTAAACCTAACCCTAACACTATCCTAGGGCTGAGGCTAACCCTAACCCTAACCCTAACACTATTGTAGGGCTGATGCTAACGATAACCCTAACACTATCCTAGGGCTGATGCTAACCGTAACTCTAACCCTAACACTATCCTAGAGTTGATGCTAACCCTAACCCTAACGGTATCCTAGGGCTGATGCTAACCCTAACCATAACCGTAACACTATCCTAGGGCTGATGCTAACCCTAACCCTAACACCATCCTAGGGCTGACGCTAACCCTAACCCTATCCCTAACACTATCCTAGGGCTGATGCTAACCCTAACCCTAACAATATCCTAGGGCTGATGCTAACCCTAACCCTAACCGTAGGACTACCCTAGGGCTGATGCTAACCCTAACCCTAACACTATCATAGGGCTGATGCTAACCCTAACCCTAACCCTATTCTAAGGCAGATGCTAAACCTAACCATAACACTATCCTAGGGCTGATGCTAACCCTAACCCTAACCCTAAGACTATCCTAGGGCTGATGCTAACTGTAACCCTAACACTATCCTAGGGCTGATGCTAACCCTAACCCTACCCCAAACACTATCCTAGGGCTGATGCTAACCCTAACCCTAACCCAACATTGTCCTAGGGCTGAGGTTAACCCTAACCTTAACAGTGTCCTAGGGCTGATGCTAACCCTAACCCTAACCCTAACACTATCCTAGGGCTGATGCTAACCCTAACCATAACCCTAACACTATACTAGGGCTGATGCTAACCCTAACCCTAACACTAACGCTATCCTGGGGCTGTTGATAACCCTAACCCTAACAATATCCTAGGGCTGAAGCTAACCCTAACCCTAACCCTAACACTATCCTAGAGCTGATGCTAACCCTAACACTAACACTATCCTAGGCCTGATGATAACCCTAACACAAATACTAACACTATCCTAGGGCTGATGCTAACCCTAACACTAACACTATCCTAGGGCTGATGCTAACCCTAACCCTAACCCTAACACTATCCTATTGCTGATGCTAACCCTAACCCTAACACTATCCTAGTCCTGATGATAACCCTAACCCTAACCGTAACACTATCCAAGGGCTGATGCTAAGCCTAACCCTGACACTATCCAAGGCTGATGCTAACCGTAACCGTAAACCTAACACTATCCTAGGGCTGATGCTAACCCTAACCCCAACCCTAACACTATCCTAGCACTGATGCTAACCCTAACCCTAACCCTAACACTATCCTAGGGCTGATGCTAATCCTAACCCTAACACTAACACTATCCTAGGGCTGATGCTAACCCTAACCCGAACACTATCCTAGGTCTGATGCTAACCCTAACACTAACCCTAACACTATCCTAGGGCTGATGCTAACCCTAACCCTAACACTATCCTAGGCCTGATGATAACCCTAACGCTAACCGTAACACTATCCAATGGGTGATGCTAATCCTAACCCTAACACTATACTAAGGCTGATGCTAACCCTAACCCTAACCCTAACACTATCCTAGAGCTGATGCTAACCCTAACCCTAACACTATCCTAGGCCTGATGATAACCCTAACCCTAACCCTAACACTATCCTAGGGCTGATGCTAACCCTAAACCTAACACTATCCTAGGGCTGATGCTAACCCTTACCCTAACCCTCACACTATCCTACGGCTGATGCTAACCCTAACCCTAACCCTAACACTATCCTAGCGCTGATGCTAATCCTAACCCTAACACTATCCTAGGCCTAATGATAACCCTAACCCTAACACTAACACTATCCTAAGGCTGATGCTAACCGTAACCCTAACCTTAACACTATCCTAGGGCTGATGCTAACCCTAACCCTAACACTAACCTTGGGCTGATGCTAACCCTAACCCTAACCCTAACACTATCCTACGGCTGATGCTAACCCTAACCCTAACCCTAACACTATCCTAGCGCAGATGCTAATCCTAACCCTAACACTATCCTAGGGATGATGCTAACCCTAACCCTAACCCTAACACTATCCTAAGGCTGTTGCTAACCCTAACCCTAACCCTAACACTGTCCTAGCGCTGATGCTAACCCTAACCATAACCCTAACACTATCCTAGTTCTGATGCTAACCCTAACCCTAACACTATCCTAAGGCTGATGCTAACCCTTACCCTAAAACTATCCTAGGGCTGATGCTAACCCTAACCCTAACACTAACACTATCCTAAGGCTGCTGCTAACCCTAACACTATCCTAGGCCTGATGCTAACCCTAACCCTAACCCTAACACTATCCTAGGGCTGATGCTAACCCTAACCCTAACCCTAACACTATCATAGGACTGATGCTAACCATAACCCTAACACTATCCTAGGGCGGATGCTAACGCTAACCCTAACCCTAACACTATCCTAGGGCTGACGCTAACCCTAACCCTAACACTATCCTAGGGCTGATGCTAACCCTAACCCTAACCCTAACACTATCCTAGGGCTGATGATAACCCTAACCCTAACACTATCCTAGGCCTGATGCTAACCCTAACCCTAGCACTATCCTAGGGCTGATGCTAACCCTAACCCTAACTCAAACACTATCCTAGGGCTTATGCTAACCATAACCCTAACACTATCCTAGGGCTAATGCTAACCCTAACCCTAACCCTAACACTATCCTAGGGCTGATGCTAACCCTAACCCCAACCCTAACACTATCCTAGGGCTGATGCTAAATCTAACCCTAACCCAAACACTATCCTAGGGCTGATGCTAATCATAACCCTAACACTATCCCAGGTCTCATGCTAACAGTAACCCTAACCTTAACACTATCCTAGGGCTGATGCTAACCCTAACCCTAACACTATCCTAGGGCTGACGCTAAACCTAACCCTAACCCTAACACTATCATAGGGCTGATGCTAACCCTAACCCTAACACTATCCTAGGGCTGATGCTAACCCTAACCATAACACTATCCTAGGCCTGATGCTAACCCTAACCCTAGCACTATCCTAGGGCTGATGATAACCCTAACCCTAACTCAAACACTACCCTAGGGCTTATGCTAACCATAACCCTAACACTATCCTAGGTTTGATGCTAACACTAACCCTAACCCTAACACTATCCTAGGGCTGATGCTAACCCTAACCCTAACACTATCCTAGGGCTGATGCTAACCCTAACCCAAACCCTAACACTATCCAAGGGCTGATGCTAACCCTAACCCTAACACTATCCTAGGGCTGATGCTAACCTAACCCTAACCCTTACACTATCCTAGGGCTGATGCTAACCCTAACCCTAACCCTAACACTATCCTAGGGCTGATGCTAACCCTAACCCTAACACTAACACTATCCTAGGGCTGATGCTAACCCTAACCCTAACTCAAACACTATCCTAGGGCTGATGTTAATCATAACCCTAACACTATCCTAGGTCTGATGCTAACACTAACCCTAGCACTAACACTATCCTAGGGCTGATGCTAACCCTAACCCTAACACTATCCTAGGGCTGATGCTAACCCTAACCCTAACCCAACATTGTCCTAGGGCTGAGGTTAACCCTAACCCTAACACTATCCTATGGCTGATGCTAACCCTAACCCTAACCCTAACACTATCCTAGGGCTGCTGCTAACCCTAACCCTAACACTATCCTACGGCTGATGCTAACCCTAACTCTAACACTAACACTATCCTAGGGCTGATGCTAACCCTAACCCTAACACTATCGTAGGGCTGATGCTAACCCTAACCCTAACCCTAACACTATCCTAAGGCTGATGCTAACCCTAAACCTAACACTATCCTAGGCCTGATGCTAACCCTAACAATAACCCTAACACTATCCTAGGGCTGATGCTAACCCTAACCCTAACACTATCCTAAGGCTGATGCTAAACCTAACCCTAACACTATCCTAGGCCTGATGCTAACCCTAACCCTAACCCTAACACTATCCTAGGGCGGATGCTAACGCTAACCCTAACCCTAACACTATCCTAGGGCTGATGCTAACCCTAACCCTACCCCAAACACTATCCTAGGGCTGATGCTAACCCTAACCCTAACACTGACACTATCCTAGGGCTGATGCTAACCCTAACCCGAACACTATCCTAGGGCTGATGCTATCCCTAACCCTAACCCTAACACTATCCTAGGTCTGATGCTAACCCTAACCCTAACACTATCCTAGGCCTGATGATAACCCTAACCCTAACCGTAACACTATCCAAGGGCTGATGCTAACCCTAACCCTAACTCTATCCTAGGGCTGATGCTAACCGTAACCCTAACCCTAACACTATACTAGGGCTGAGGCTAACCCTAACCCTAACCCTAACACTATCGAAGAGCTGATGATAACCCTAACCCTCACAATATCCTAGGGCTGAAGCTAACCCTAACCCTAACCCTAATACTATCCTAGGGCTGATGCTAACCCTAACCCTATCACTATCCTAGGCCTGATGATAACCCTAACCCTAACCTTAACACTATCCAAGGGCTGATGCTAACCCTAACCCTGACATTATCCAAGGCTGATGCTAACCGTAACCGTAAACCTAACACTATCCTAGGGCTGATGCTTACCCTAACCCTAACCCTAACACTATCCTAGCACTGATGCTACCCCTAACCCTAACCCTAACACTATCCTAGCGCTGATGGTAACCCTAACGCTAACACTATCCTAGGGCTGATGCTAACCCTAACGCTACCCGTAACACTATCCTAGGACAGATGCTAAACCTAACCCTAACACTATCCTAGGGCTGAGGCTAACCCTAACCCTAACCCTAACACTATTGTAGGGCTGATGCTAACGATAACCCTAACACTATCCTAGGGCTGATGCTAACCGTAACTCTAACCCTAACACTATCCTAGAGTTGATGCTAACCCTAACCCTAACAGTATCCTAGGGCTGATGCTAACCCTAACCATAACCGTAACACTATCCTAGGGCTGATGCTAACCCTAACCCTAACACTATCCTAGGGCTGACGCTAACCCTAACCCTAACCCTAACACTATCCTAAGGCTGATGCTAACCCTAAGCCTAACACTATCCTAGGCCGGAAGCTAACCCTAACTCTAACCCTAACACTATCCTAGGGCTGATGCTAACCCTAACCCTAACACTATCCTAGGGCTGATGCTAACCCTACCCCTAACCGTAGGACTACCCTAGGGCTGATGCTAACCCTAACCCTAACACTATCCTAGGGCTGATGCTAACCCTAACCCTAACCCTATCCTAAGGCAGATGCTAAACCTAACCATAACACTGTCCTAGGGCTGATGCTAACCCTAACCCTAACCCTAAGACTATCCTAGGGCTGATGCTAACTCTAACCCTAACACTATCCTAGGGCTGATGCTAACCCTAACCCTACCCCAAACACTATCCTAGGGCTGATGCTAACCCTAACCCTAACCCAACATTGTCCTAGGGCTGAGGTTAACACTAACCTTAACACTGTCCTAGGGCTGATGCTAACCCTAACCCTAACCCTAACACTATCCTAGGGCTGATGCTAACCCTAACCATAACCCTAACACTATACTAGGGCTGATGCTAACCCTAACCCTAACACTAACGCTATCCTGGGGCTGATGATAACCCTAACCCTAACAATATCCTAGGGCTGAAGCTAACCCTAACCCTAACCCTAACACTATCCTAGAGCTGATGCTAACCCTAACACTAACACTATCCTAGGCCTGATGATAACCCTAACCCAAATACTAACACTATCCTAGGGCTGATGCTAACCCTAACACTAACACTATCCTAGGGCTGATGCTAACCCTAACCCTAACCCTAACACTATCCTAGGGCTGATGCTAACCCTAACCTTAACACTATCCTAGGCCTGATGATAACCCTAACCATAACCGTAACACTATCCAAGGGCTGATGCTAAGCCTAACCCTGACACTATCCAAGGCTGATGCTAACCGTAACCGTAAACCTAACACTATCCTAGGGCTGATGCTAACCCTAACCCCAACCCTAACACTATCCTAGCACTGATGCTAACCCTAAACCTAACCCTAACACTATCCTAGCACTGATGCTAACCCTAACCCTAACCCTAACACTATCCTAGTGCTGATGGTAACCCTAACGCTAACACTATCCTAGGGCTGATGCTAACCCTAACCCTAACTCTAACACTATCCTAGGGCAGATGCTAATCCTAACCCTAACACTAACACTATCCTAGGGCTGATGCTAACCCTAACCCGAACACTATCCTAGGTCTGATGCTAACCCTAACACTAACCCTAACACTATCCTAGGGCTGATGCTAACCCTAACCCTATCACTATCCTAGGCCTGATGATAACCCTAACCCTAACCGTAACACTATCCAAGGGCAGATGCTAATCCTAACAATAACACTATACTAAGGCTGATGCTAACCCTAACACTAACCCTAACACTATCCTAGAGCTGATGCTAACCCTAACCCTAACACTATCCTAGGCCTGATGATAACCCTAACCCTAACCCTAACACTATCCTAGGGCTGATGCTAACCCTAACCCTAACACTATCCTAGGGCTGATGCTAACCCTAACCCTAACCCTCACACTATCCTACGGCTGATGCTAACCATAACCCTAACCCTAACACTATCCTAGCGCTGATGCTAATCCTAACCCTAACACTATCCTAGGCCTAATGATAACCCTAACCCTAACACTAACACTATCCTAAGGCTGATGCTAACCGTAACCCTAACCTTAACACTATCCTAGGGCTGATGCTAACCCTAACCCTAACACTATCCTAGGGATGATCCTAACCCTAACCCTAACCCTAACACTATCCTAAGGCTGATGCTAACCCTAACACTAACCCTAAAACTGTCCTGGCGCTGATGCTAACCCTAACCATAACCCTAACACTATCCTAGTTCTGATGCTAACCCTAACCCTAACACTATCCTAAGGCTGATGCTAACCCTTACCCTAAAACTATCCTAGGGCTGATGCTAACCCTAACCCTAACACTAACACTATCCTAAGGCTGCTGCTAACCCTAACACTATCCTAGGCCTGATGCTAACCCTAACCCTAACCCTAACACTATCCTAGTTCTGATGCTAACCCTAACCCTAACACTATCCTAGGGCTGATGCTAACCCTAAAACTAACCCTAACACTATCCTAGGGCTGATGCTATCCCTAACACTAAAACTATCCTAGGGCTGATGCTAACCCTAAGCCTAACCCTAACACTATCATAGGACTGATACTAACCATAACCCTAACACTATCCTAGGGCGGATGCTAACGCTAACGCTAACCCTAACACTATCCTAGGGCTGATGCTAACCCTAAACCTAACACTATCCTAGGGCTGATGCTAACCCTAACTCTAACCCTAACACTATCCTAGGGCTGATGCTAACCCTAACCCTAACACTATCCCAGGCCTGATGCTAACCCTAACCCTAGCACTATCCTAGGGCTGATGCTAACCCTAACCCTAACTCAAACACTATCCTAGGGCTTATGCTAACCATAACCCTAACACTATCCTAGGGCTGATGCTAACCCTAACCCTAACCCTAACACTATCCTAGGGCTGATGCTAACCCTAACCCCAACCCTAACACTATCCTAGGGCTGATGCTAAATCTAACCCTAACCCAAACACTATCCTAGGGCTGATGCTAATCATAACCCTAACACTATCCCAGGTCTGATGCTAACACTAACCCTAACGTTAACACTATCCTAGGGCTGATGCTAACCCTAACCCTAACACTATCCTAGGGCTGATGCTTAACCTAACGCTAACCCTAACACTATCCTAGGGCTGATGCTAACCCTAACCCTAACACTATCCTAGGGCTGATGCTAACCCTAACCATAACACTATCCTAGGCCTGATGATAACCCTAACCCTAGCACTATCCTAGGGCTGATGCTAACCCTAACTCTAACTCAAACACTATCCTTGGGCTTATGCTAACCCTAACCCTAACATTATCCTAGGGCTGATGCTAACCCTAACCCTAACATTATCCTAGGGCTGATGCTAACCCTAACCCTAACCCTAACACTATCCAAGGGCTGATGCTAACCCTAACCCTAACACTATCCTAGGGCTGATGCTAACCGTAACCCTAACCCTAACACTATCCTAGGGCTGATGCTAACCCTAACCCTAACCCTAAAACTATCCTTGGGCTGATGCTAACCCTAACCCTAACCCTAACACTATCCTAGGGCTGATGCTAACAATAACCCTAACCCAAACACTATCCTAGGGCTGATGCTAATCATAACCCTAACACTATCCTAGGTCTGATGCTAACACTAACCCTAACCCTAACACTATCTTAGGGCTGATGCTAACCCTATCTCTAACACTATGCTAGGGCTGATGCTAACCCTAACCCTAACCCAAACACTACCCTAGGGCTGATGCTAACCATCACCCTAACACTATCCTAGGTCTGATGCTATCACTAACCCTAGCCCTAACACTATCCTAGGGCTGATGCTATCCCTAACCGTAACACTATCCTAGGGCTGATGCTAACCCTAACCCTAACCCAACATTGTCCTAGGGCTGAGGTTAACCCTAACCCTAACACTATCCTATGGCTGATGCTAAACCTAACCCTAACCCTAACACTATCCTAGGGCTGATGCTAACCCTAACCCTAACACTATCCTACGGCTGATGCTAACCCTAACCCTAACACTATCCTACGGCTGATGCTAACCCTAACCCTAACCCTAACACTATCCTGAGGCTGATGCTAACCCTAAACCTAACACTATCCTAGGCCTGATGCTAACCCTAACAATAACAATAACACTATGCTAGGGCTGATGCTAACCCTAACCCTAACACTATCCTAAGGCTGATGCTAAACCTAACCCTAACACTTTCCTAGGGCTGATGCCAACCCTAACCCTAACCCTAACACTATGCTAGGGCTGATGCTAACTCTAACCCTAACACTATCCTAAGCTGATGCTAACCCTAACCCTACCCCAAACACTATCGTAGGGCTGATGCTAACCCTAACCCTAACACTAACACTATCCTAGGGCTGATGCTAACCCTAACCCGAACACTATCCTAGGGCTGATGCTAACCCTAACCATAACCCTAACACTATCCTAGGGCTGATGCTAACCCTAACCCTAACACTATCCTAGGCCTGATGATAACCCTAACCCTAACCGTAACACTATCCAAGGGTGATGCTAACCCTAACCCTAACACTATCCTAGGGCTGATGTTAACCGTAACCCTAACCCTAACACTATACTAGGGCTGATGCTAACAATAACCCTACCCCTAACACTATCCAAGGGCTGATGATAACCCTAACCCTAACAATATCCTAGGGCTGAAGCTAACCCTAACCCTAACCCTAACACTACCCTAGGGCTGATGCTAACCTTAACCCTAACACTATCCTAGGCATGATGATAACCCTAACCCTAACCTTAACACTATCCAAGGGCTGATGCTAACCCTAACCCTGACACTATCCAAGGCTGATGCTAACCGTAACCGTAAACCTAACACTATCCTAGGGCTGATGCTAATCCTAACCCTAACACTAACACTATCCTAGGGCTGATGCTAACCCTAACACGAACACTATCCTAGGTCTGACGCTAACCCTAACCCTAACCCTAACACTATCCTAGTGCTGATGCTAACCCTATCCCTAACACTATCCTAGGCCTGATGATAACCCTAACCCTAACCGTAACACTATCCAAGGGCTGATGCTAATCCTAACCCTAACACTATACTAAGGCTGATGCTAAGCCTAACCCTAACCCTAACACTATCCTAGAGCTGATGCTAACCCTAACCCTAACACTATCCTAGGGCTGATGCTAACCCTAACCCTAACACTATCCTAGGGCTGATGCTAACCCTAACCCTAACCGTAACACTATCCTACGGCTGATGCTAACCCTAACCCTAACCCTAACACTATCAAAGCGCTGATGCTAATCCTAACCCTAACACTATCCTGGGCCTAATGATAACCCTAACCCTAACACTAACACTATCCTAAGGCTGATGCTAACCGTAACCCTAACCTTTACACTATCCTATTGCTGATGCTAACCCTAACCCTAACACTATCCTAGGGATGATGCTAACCCTAACCCTAACCCTAACACTATCCTAAGGCTGATGCTAACCCTAACCCTAACCCTAAAACTGTCCTAGCGCTGATGCTAACCCTAACCATAACCCTAACACTATCCTAGTTCTGATGCTAACCCTAACCCTAACACTATCCTAAGGCTGATGCTAACCCTTACCCTAAAACTATCCTAGGGCTGATGCTAACCCTAACCCTAACACTAACACTATCCTAAGGCTGCTGCTAACCCTAACACTATCCTAGGCCTGATGCTAACCCTAACCCTAACCCTAACACTATCCTAGGGCTGATGCTAACCCTAACCCTAACCCTAACACTATCATAGGACTGATGCTAACCCTAACCCTAACACTATCCTAGGGCTGACGCTAACCCTAACCATAACACTATCCTAGGGATGATGCTAACCCTAACCCTAACCCTAACACTATCCTAGGGCTGATGCTAACCCTAACCCTAACACTATCCTAGGCCTGATGCTAACCCTAACCCTAGCACTATCCTAGGGCTGATGCTAACCCTAACCCTAACTCAAACACTATCCTAGGGCTTATGCTAACCATAACCCTAACACTATCCTAGGGCTGATGCTAACCCTAACCCTAACCCTAACACTATCCTAGGGCTGATGCTAACCCTAACCCCAACCCTAACACTATCCTAGGGCTGATGCTAAATCTAACCCTAACCCAAACACTATCCTAGGGCTGATGCTAATCATAACCCTAACACTATCCCAGGTCTCATGCTAACACTAACCCTAACCTGAACATTATCCTAGGGCTGATGCTAACCCTAACCCTAACACTATCCTAGGGCTGATGCTAAACCTAACCCTAACCCTAACACTATCCTAGGCCTGATGCTAACCCTAACCCTAACACTATCCTAGGGCTGATGCTAACCCTAACCATAACACTATCCTAGGCCTGATGCTAACCCTAACCCTAGCACTATCCTAGGGCTGATGCTAACCCTAACCCTAACTCAAACACTATCCTAGGGCTTATGCTAACCATAACCCTAACACTATCCTAGGTTTGATGCTAACACTAACCCTAACCCTAACACTATCTTAGGGCTGATGCTAACCCTAACCCTAACACTATCCTAGGGCTGATGCTAACCCTAACCCAAACCCTAACACTATCCAAGGGCTGATGCTAACCCTAACCCTAACACTATCCTAGGGCTGATGCTAACCTAACCCTAACCCTTACACTATCCTAGGGCTGATGCTAACCCTAACCCTAACCCTAACACTATCCTAGGGCTGATGATAACCCTAACCCTAACCCTAACACTGTCCTAGGGCTGATGCTAACCCTAACCCTAACCCAAACACTATCCTAGGGCTGATGCTAATCATAACCCTAACACTATCCTAGGTCTGATGCTAACACTAACCCTAACCCTAACACTATCCTAGGGCTGATGCTAACCCTAACCCTAACACTATGCTAGGGCTGATGCTAACCCTAACCCTAACCCAAACACTACACTAGGGCTGATGCTAACCATCACCCTAACACTATCCTAGGTCTGATGATAACACTAACCCTAGCCCTAACACTATCCTAGGGCTGATGCTAACCCTAACCCTAACACTATCCTAGGGCTGATGCTAACCCTAAAGCTAACACTATCCTAGGCCTGATGCTAACCCTAACACTAACCCTAACACTATCCTAGGGCTGATGCTAAACCTAACCCTAACACTATCCTAGGGCTGATGCTAACCCTAACCCTAACCCTAACACTATCCTAGGGCTGATGCTAACTCTAACCCTAACACTATCCTAGGGCTGATGCTAACCCTAACCCTACCCCAAACACTATCCTAGGGCTGATGCTAACCCTAACCCTAACACTGACACTATCCTAGGGCTGATGCTAACCCTAACCCGAACGCTATCCTAGGGCTGATGCTATCCCTAACCCTAACCCTAACACTATCCTAGGTCTGATGCTAACCCTAACCCTAACACTATCCTAGGCCTGATGATAACCCTAACCCTAACCGTAACACTATCCAAGGGCTGATGCTAACCCTACCCCAAACACTATCCTAGGGCTGATGCTAACCCTAACCCTAACCCAACATTGTCCTAGGGCTGAGGTTAACCCTAACCTTAACACTGTCCTAGGGCTGATGCTAACCCTAACCCTAACCCTAACACTATCCTAGGGCTGACGCTAACCCTAACCATAACCCTAACACTATACTAGGGCTGATGCTAACCCTAACCCTAACACTAACGCTATCCTGGGGCTGATGATAACCCTAACCCTAACAATATCCTAGGGCTGAAGCTAACCCTAACCCTAACCCTAACACTATCCTAGAGCTGATGCTAACCCTAACACTAACACTATCCTAGGCCTGATGATAACCCTAACGCAAATACTAACACTATCCTAGGGCTGATGCTAACCCTAACACTAACACTATCCTAGGGCTGATGCTAACCCTAACCCTAACCCTAACACTATCCTAGGGCTGATGCTAACCCTAACCCTAACACTATCCTAGGCCTGATGATAACCCTAACAATAACCGTAACACTATCCAAGGGCTGATGCTAAGCCTAACCCTGACACTATCCAAGGCTGATGCTAACCGTAACCGTAAACCTAACACTATCCTAGGGCTGATGCTAACCCTAACCCAAACCCTAACACTATCCAAGGGCTGATGCTAACCCTAACCCTAACACTATCCTAGGGCTGATGCTAACCTAACCCTAACCCTTACACTATCCTAGGGCTGATGCTAACCCTAACCCTAACCCTAACACTATCCTAGGGCTGATGCTAACCCTAACCCTAACCCTAACACTATCCTAGGGCTGATGCTAACCCTAACCCTAACCCAAACACTATCCTAGGGCTGATGCTAATCATAACCCTAACACTATCCTAGGTCTGATGCTAACACTAACCCTAACCCTAACACTATCCTAGGGCTGATGCTAACCCTAACCCTAACACTATGCTAGGGCTGATGCTAACCATCACCCTAACACTATCCTAGGTCTGATGATAACACTAACCCTAGCCCTAACACTATCCTAGGGCTGATGCTAACCCTAACCCTAACACTATCCTAGGGCTGATGCTAACCCTAACCCTAAAACAACATTGTCCTAGGGCTGAGGTTAACCCTAACCCTAACACTATCCTATGGCTGATGCTAACCCTAACCCTAACGCTAACACTATCCTAGGGCTGCTGCTAACCCTAATCCTAACACTATCCTACGGCTGATGCTAACCCTAACTCTAACACTAACACTATCCTAGGGCTGATGCTAACCCTAACCCTAACACTATCCTAGGGCTGATGCTAACCCTAAAGCTAACACTATCCTAGGCCTGATGCTAACCCTAACACTAACCCTAACACTATCCTAGGGCTGATGCTAAACCTAACCCTAACACTATCCTAGGGCTGATGCTAACCCTAACCCTAACCCTAACACTATCCTAGGGCTGATGCTAACTCTAACCCTAACACTATCCTAGGGCTGATGCTAACCCTAACCCTACCCCAAACACTATCCTAGGGCTGATGCTAACCCTAACCCTAACACTGACACTATCCTAGGGCTGATGCTAACCCTAACCCGAACACTATCCTAGGGCTGATGCTATCCCTAACCCTAACCCTAACACTATCCTAGGTCTGATGCTAACCCTAACCCTAACACTATCCTAGGCCTGATGATAACCCTAACCCTAACCGTAACACTATCCAAGGGCTGATGCTAACCCTACCCCAAACACTATCCTAGGGCTGATGCTAACCCTAACCCTAACCCAACATTGTCCTAGGGCTGAGGTTAACCCTAACCTTAACACTATCCTAGGGCTGATGCTAACCCTAACCCTAACCCTAACACTATCCTAGGGCTGACGCTAACCCTAACCATAACCCTAACACTATACTAGGGCTGATGCTAACCCTAACCCTAACACTAACGCTATCCTGGGGCTGATGATAACCCTAACCCTAACAATATCCTAGGGCTGAAGCTAACCCTAACCCTAACCCTAACACTATCCTAGAGCTGATGCTAACCCTAACACTAACACTATCCTAGGCCTGATAATAACCCTAACGCAAATACTAACACTATCCTAGGGCTGATGCTAACCCTAACACTAACACTATCCTAGGGCTGATGCTAACCCTAACCCTAACCCTAACACTATCCAAGGGCTGATGCTAAGCCTAACCCTGACACTATCCAAGGCTGATGCTAACCGTAACCGTAAACCTAACACTATCCTAGGGCTGATGCTAACCCTAACCCCAACCCTAACACTATCCAGCACTGATGCTAACCCTAAACCTAACCCTAACACTATCCTAGCACTGATGCTAACCCTAACCCTAACCCTAACACTATCCTAGTGCTGATGGTAACCCTAACGCTAACACTATCCTAGGGCTGATGCTAACCCTAACCCTAACCCTAACACTATCCTAGGGCTGATGCTAATCCTAACCCTAACACTAACACTATCCAAGGGCAGATGATAACCCTAACCATAACAATATCCTAGGGCTGAATCTAACCCTAACCCTAACCCTAACACTACCCTAGGGCTGATGCTAACCTTAACCCTAACACTATCGTAGGCCTGATGATAACCCTAACCCTAACCTTAACACTATCCAAGGGCTGATGCTAACCCTTACCCTGACACTATCCAAGGCTGATGCTAACCGTAACCGTAAACCTAACACTATCCTAGGGCTGATGCTAATCCTAACCCTAACACTAACACTATCCTAGGGCTGATGCTAACCCTAACACGAACACTATCCTAGGTCTGATGCTAACCCTAACCCTAACCCTAACACTATCCTAGTTCTGATGCTAACCCTATCCCTAACACTATCCTAGGCCTGATGATAACCCTAACCCTAACCGTAACACTATCCAAGGGCTGATGCTAATCCTAACAATAACACTATACTAAGGCTGATGCTAACCCTAACCCTAACCCTAACACTATCCTAGAGCTGATGCTAACCCTAACCCTAACACTATCCTAGGCCTGATGATAACCCTAACCCTAACCCTAACACTATCCTAGGGCTGATGCTAACCCTAACCCTAACACTATCCTAGGGCTGATGCTAACCCTAACCCTAACCCTAACACTATCCTACGGCTTATGCTAACCCTAACCCTAACCCTAACACTATCCTAGCGCTGATGCTAATCCTAACCCTAACACTATCCTAGGCCTAATGATAACCCTAACCCTAACACTAACACTATCCTAAGGCTGATGCTAACCGTAACCCTAACCTTAACACTATCCTAGGGCTGATGCTAACCCTAACCCTAACACTATCCTAGGGATGATGCTAACCCTAACCCTAACCCTAACACTATCCTAAGGCTGATGCTAACCCTAACCCTAACCCTAAAACTGTCCTAGCGCTGATGCTAACCCTAACCATAACCCTAACACTATCCTTGTTCTGATGCTAACCCTAACCTTAACACTATCCTAAGGCTGATGCTAACCCTTACCCTAAAACTATCCTAGGGCTGATGCTAACCCTAACCCTAACACTAACACTATCCTAAGGCTGCTGCTAACCCTAACACTATCCTAGGCCTGATGCTAACCCTAACCCTAACCCTAACACTATCCTAGGGCTGATGCTAACCCTAACCCTAACCCTAGCACTATCATAGGACTGATGCTAACCATAACCCTAACACTATCCTAGGGCGGATGCTAACGCTAACCCTAACGCTAACACTATCCTAGGGCTGACGCTAACCCTAACCCTAACACTATCCTAGGGCTGATGCTAACCCTAACCCTAACCCTAACACTATCCTAGGGCTGATGCTAACCCTAACCCTAACACTATCCTAGGCCTGATGCTAACCCTAACCCTAGCACTATCCTAGGGCTGATGCTAACCCTAACCCTAACTCAAACACTATCCTAGGGCTTATGCTAACCATAACCCTAACACTATCCTAGGGCTGATGCTAACCCTAACCCTAACCCTAACACTATCCTAGGGCTGATGCTAACCCTAACCCCAACCCTAACACTATCCTACGGGTGATGCTAAATCTAACCCTAACCCAAACACTATCCTAGGGCTGATGCTAATCATAACCCTAACACTATCCCAGGTCTCATGCTAACACTAACCCTAACCTTAACACTATCCTAAGGCTGATGCTAACCCTAACCCTAACACTATCCTAGGGCTGATGCTAATCCTAACCCTAACCCTAACACTATCCTAGGGCTGATGCTAACCCTAACCCTAACACTATCCTAGGGCTGATGCTAACCCTAACCATAACACTATCCTAGGACTGATGCTAACCCTAACCCTAGCACTATCCTAGGGCTGATGCTAACCCTAACCCTAACTCAAACACTATCCTAGGGCTTATGCTAACCATAACCCTTACACTATCCTAGGTTTGATGCTAACACTATCCCTAACCCTAACACTATCTTAGGGCTGATGCTAACCCTAACCCTAACACTATCCTAGGGCTGATGCTAACCCTAACCCAAACCCTAACACTATCCAAGGGCTGATGCTAACCCTAACCCTAACACTATCCTAGGGCTGATGCTAACCTAACCCTAACCCTTACTCTATCCTAGGGCTGATGCTAACCCTAACCATAACCCTAACACTATCCTAGGGCTGATGCTAACCCTAACCCTAACCCAAACACTACACTAGGGCTGATGCTAACCATCACCCTAACACTATCCTAGGTCTGATGCTAACACTAACCCTAGCCCTAACACTATCCTAGGGCTGATGCTAACTCTAACCCGAACACTATCCTAGGGCTGATGCTATCCCTAACCCTAACCCTAACACTATCCTAGGTCTGATGCTAACCCTAACCCTAACACTATCCTAGGCCTGATGATAACCCTAACCCTAACCGTAACACTATCCAAGGGCTGATGCTAACCCTACCCCAAACACTATCCTAGGGCTGATGCTAACCCTAACCCTAACCCAACATTGTCCTAGGGCTGAGGTTAACCCTAACCTTAACACTATCCTAGGGCTGATGCTAACCCTAACCCTAACCCTAACACTATCCTAGGGCTGACGCTAACCCTAACCATAACCCTAACACTATACTAGGGCTGATGCTAACCCTAACCCTAACACTAACGCTATCCTGGGGCTGATGATAACCCTAACCCTAACAATATCCTAGGGCTGAAGCTAACCCTAACCCTAACCCTAACACTATCCTAGAGCTGATGCTAACCCTAACACTAACACTATCCTAGGCCTGATAATAACCCTAACGCAAATACTAACACTATCCTAGGGCTGATGCTAACCCTAACACTAACACTATCCTAGGGCTGATGCTAACCCTAACCCTAACCCTAACACTATCCAAGGGCTGATGCTAAGCCTAACCCTGACACTATCCAAGGCTGATGCTAACCGTAACCGTAAACCTAACACTATCCTAGGGCTGATGCTAACCCTAACCCCAACCCTAACACTATCCAGCACTGATGCTAACCCTAAACCTAACCCTAACACTATCCTAGCACTGATGCTAACCCTAACCCTAACCCTAACACTATCCTAGTGCTGATGGTAACCCTAACGCTAACACTATCCTAGGGCTGATGCTAACCCTAACCCTAACCCTAACACTATCCTAGGGCTGATGCTAATCCTAACCCTAACACTAACACTATCCAAGGGCAGATGATAACCCTAACCATAACAATATCCTAGGGCTGAATCTAACCCTAACCCTAACCCTAACACTACCCTAGGGCTGATGCTAACCTTAACCCTAACACTATCGTAGGCCTGATGATAACCCTAACCCTAACCTTAACACTATCCAAGGGCTGATGCTAACCCTTACCCTGACACTATCCAAGGCTGATGCTAACCGTAACCGTAAACCTAACACTATCCTAGGGCTGATGCTAATCCTAACCCTAACACTAACACTATCCTAGGGCTGATGCTAACCCTAACACGAACACTATCCTAGGTCTGATGCTAACCCTAACCCTAACCCTAACACTATCCTAGTTCTGATGCTAACCCTATCCCTAACACTATCCTAGGCCTGATGATAACCCTAACCCTAACCGTAACACTATCCAAGGGCTGATGCTAATCCTAACAATAACACTATACTAAGGCTGATGCTAACCCTAACCCTAACCCTAACACTATCCTAGAGCTGATGCTAACCCTAACCCTAACACTATCCTAGGCCTGATGATAACCCTAACCCTAACCCTAACACTATCCTAGGGCTGATGCTAACCCTAACCCTAACACTATCCTAGGGCTGATGCTAACCCTAACCCTAACCCTAACACTATCCTACGGCTTATGCTAACCCTAACCCTAACCCTAACACTATCCTAGCGCTGATGCTAATCCTAACCCTAACACTATCCTAGGCCTAATGATAACCCTAACCCTAACACTAACACTATCCTAAGGCTGATGCTAACCGTAACCCTAACCTTAACACTATCCTAGGGCTGATGCTAACCCTAACCCTAACACTATCCTAGGGATGATGCTAACCCTAACCCTAACCCTAACACTATCCTAAGGCTGATGCTAACCCTAACCCTAACCCTAAAACTGTCCTAGCGCTGATGCTAACCCTAACCATAACCCTAACACTATCCTTGTTCTGATGCTAACCCTAACCTTAACACTATCCTAAGGCTGATGCTAACCCTTACCCTAAAACTATCCTAGGGCTGATGCTAACCCTAACCCTAACACTAACACTATCCTAAGGCTGCTGCTAACCCTAACACTATCCTAGGCCTGATGCTAACCCTAACCCTAACCCTAACACTATCCTAGGGCTGATGCTAACCCTAACCCTAACCCTAGCACTATCATAGGACTGATGCTAACCATAACCCTAACACTATCCTAGGGCGGATGCTAACGCTAACCCTAACGCTAACACTATCCTAGGGCTGACGCTAACCCTAACCCTAACACTATCCTAGGGCTGATGCTAACCCTAACCCTAACCCTAACACTATCCTAGGGCTGATGCTAACCCTAACCCTAACACTATCCTAGGCCTGATGCTAACCCTAACCCTAGCACTATCCTAGGGCTGATGCTAACCCTAACCCTAACTCAAACACTATCCTAGGGCTTATGCTAACCATAACCCTAACACTATCCTAGGGCTGATGCTAACCCTAACCCTAACCCTAACACTATCCTAGGGCTGATGCTAACCCTAACCCCAACCCTAACACTATCCTACGGGTGATGCTAAATCTAACCCTAACCCAAACACTATCCTAGGGCTGATGCTAATCATAACCCTAACACTATCCCAGGTCTCATGCTAACACTAACCCTAACCTTAACACTATCCTAAGGCTGATGCTAACCCTAACCCTAACACTATCCTAGGGCTGATGCTAATCCTAACCCTAACCCTAACACTATCCTAGGGCTGATGCTAACCCTAACCCTAACACTATCCTAGGGCTGATGCTAACCCTAACCATAACACTATCCTAGGACTGATGCTAACCCTAACCCTAGCACTATCCTAGGGCTGATGCTAACCCTAACCCTAACTCAAACACTATCCTAGGGCTTATGCTAACCATAACCCTTACACTATCCTAGGTTTGATGCTAACACTATCCCTAACCCTAACACTATCTTAGGGCTGATGCTAACCCTAACCCTAACACTATCCTAGGGCTGATGCTAACCCTAACCCAAACCCTAACACTATCCAAGGGCTGATGCTAACCCTAACCCTAACACTATCCTAGGGCTGATGCTAACCTAACCCTAACCCTTACTCTATCCTAGGGCTGATGCTAACCCTAACCATAACCCTAACACTATCCTAGGGCTGATGCTAACCCTAACCCTAACCCAAACACTACACTAGGGCTGATGCTAACCATCACCCTAACACTATCCTAGGTCTGATGCTAACACTAACCCTAGCCCTAACACTATCCTAGGGCTGATGCTAACTCTAACCCTAACACTATCCTAGGGCTGATGCTAACCCTAACCCTAACCCAACATTGTCCTAGGGCTGAGGTTAACCCTAACCCTAACACTATCCTATGGCTGATGCTAACCCTAACCCTAACGCTAACACTATCCTAGGGCTGCTGCTAACCCTAATCCTAACACTATCCTACGGCTGATGCTAACCCTAACTCTAACACTAACACTATCCTAGGGCTGATGATAACCCTAACCCTAACACTATCCTAGGGCTGATGCTAACCCTAACCCTAACCCTAACACTATCCTAAGGCTGATGCTAACCCTAAACCTAACACTATCCTAGGCCTGATGCTAACCCTAACCCTAACCCTAACACTATCCTAGGGCTAATTCTAACCCTAACCCTAACACTATCCTAAGGCTGATGCTAAACCTAACCCTAACACTATCCTAGGGCTGATGCTAACCCTAACCCTAACCCTAACACTATCCTAGGGCTGATGCTAACTCTAACCCTAACACTATCCTAGGGCTGATGCTAACCATAACCCTACCCCAAACACTATCCTAGGGCTGATGCTAACCCTAACCCTAACACTGACACTATCCTAGGGCTGATGCTAACCCTAACCCGAACACTATCCTAGGGCTGATGCTATCCCTAACCCTAACCCTAACACTATCCTTGGTCTGATGCTAACCCTAACCCTAACACTATCCTAGGCCTGATGATAACCCTAACCCTAACCGTAACACTATCCAAGGGCTGATGCTAACCCTATCCCTAACACTATCCTAGGGCTGATGCTAACCGTAACCCTAACCCTAACACTATACTAGGGCTGATGCTAACCCTAACCCTAACCCTAACACTATCGAAGGGCTGATGATAACCCTGACCCTCACAATATCCTAGGGCTGAAGCTAACCCTAACCCTAACCCTAATACTATCCTAGGGCTGATGCTAACCCTAACCCTAACACTATCCTAGGCCTGATGATAACCCTAACCCTAACCGTAACACTATCCAAGGGCTGATGCTAACCCTATCCCTAACACTATCCTAGGGCTGATGCTAACCGTAACCCTAACCCTAACACTATACTAGGGCTGATGCTAACCCTAACCCTAACCCTAACACTATCGAAGGGCTGATGATAACCCTGACCCTCACAATATCCTAGGGCTGAAGCTAACCCTAACCCTAACCCTAATACTATCCTAGGGCTGATGCTAACCCTAACCCTAACACTATCCTAGGCCTGATGATAAACCTAACCCTAACCTTAACACTATCCAAGGGCTGATGCTAACCCTAACCCTGACATTATCCAAGGCTGATGCTAACCGTAACCGTAAACCTAACACTATCCTAGGGCTGATGCTTACCCTAACCCTAACCCTAACACTATCCTAGCACTGATGCTACCCCTAACCCTAACCCTAACACTATCCTAGCGCTGATGGTAACCCTAACGCTAACACTATCCTAGGGCTGATGCTAACCCTAACGCTACCCGTAACACTATCCTAGGACAGATGCTAAACCTAACCCTAACACTATCCTAGGGCTGACGCTAACCCTAACCCTAACCCTAACACTATTGTAGGGCTGATGCTAACGATAACCCTAACACTATCCTAGGGCTGATGCTAACCGTAACTCTAACCCTAACACTATCCTAGAGTTGATGCTAACCCTAACCCTAACGGTATCCTAGGGCTGATGCTAACCCTAACCATAACCGTAACACTATCCTAGGGCTGATGCTAACCCTAACCCTAACACTATCCTAGAGCTGAGGCTAACCCTAACCCTAACCATAACACTATCCTAAGGCTGATGCTAACCCTAAGCCTAACACTATCCTAGGCCGGAAGCTAACCCTAACCCTAACCCTAACACTATCCTAGGGCTGATGCTAACCCTAACCCTAACACTATCCTAGGGCTGATGCTAACCCTAACCCTCACCGTAGGACTACCCTAGGGCTGATGCTAACCCTAACCCTAACACTATCCTAGGGCTGATGCTAACCCTAACACTAACCCTATCCTAAGGCAGATGCTAAACCTAACCATAACACTATCCTAGGGCTGAGGCTAACCCTAACCCTAACCCTAAGACTATCCTCGGGCTGATGCTAACTCTAACCCTAACACTATCCTAGGGCTGATGCTAACCCTAACCCTACCCCAAACACTATCCTAGGGCTGATGCTAACCCTAACCCTAACCCAACATTGTCCTAGGGCTGAGGTTAACCCTAACCTTAACACTGTCCTAGGGCTGATGCTAACCCTAACCCTAACCCTAACACTATCCTAGGGCTGATGCTAACCCTAAACATAACCCTAACACTATACTAGGGCTGATGCTAACCCTAACCCTAACACTAACGCTATCCTGGGGCTGATGATAACCCTAACCCTAACAATATCCTAGGGCTGAAGCTAACCCTAACCCTAACCCTAACACTATCCTAGAGCTGATGCTAACCCTAACACTAACACTATCCTAGGCCTGATGATAACCCTAACCCAAATACTAACACTATCCTAGGGCTGATGCTAACCCTAACACTAACACTATCCTAGGGCTGATGCTAACCCTAACCCTAACCCTAACACTATCCTAGGGCTGATGCTAACCCTAACCCTAACACTATCCTAGGCCTGATGATAACCCTAACCCTAACCGTAACACTATCCAAGGGCTGATGCTAAGCCTAACCCTGACACTATCCAAGGCTGATGCTAACCGTAACCGTAAACCTAACACTATCCTAGGGCTGATGCTAACCCTAACCCCAACCCTAACACTATCCTAGCACTGATGCTAACACTAAACCTAACCCTAACACTATCCTAGGCCTGATGCTAACCCTACCCCTAACCCTAACACTATCCTAGGGCTGATGCTAACCCTAACCCTAACACTATGCTAGGGCTGATGCTAACCCTAACCATAACCCTAACACTATCCTAGGGCTGATGCTAATCCCAACCCTAACACTATCTTAGGGCTGATGCTAACCCTAACCCTAACCCTAAAACTATCCTAGGGCTGATGCTAACTCTAACCCTAACACTATCCTAGGGCTGATGCTAACCCTAACCCTACCCCAAACACTATCCTAGGGCTGATGATAACCCTAACCCGAACACTATCCTAGGGCTGATTCTCACCCTAACCCTAACCCTAACACTATCCTAGGGCTGATGCTTACCCTAACCCTAACACTATCCTAGGCCTGATGATAACCCTAACCCTAACCGTAACACTATCCAAGGGCTGATGCTAACCCTAACCCTAACACTATCCTACGGCTGATGCTAACCCTAACCCTGACACTATCCTATGGCTTATGCTAACCCTAACCCTGACCCTAACACTATCCTAGGGCTGATGCTAACCCTAACCCTAACACTATCCTAGGCCTGATGCTAACCCTAACGCTAATCCTAACACTATCCTAGGGCTGTTGCTAAACCTAACCATAACCCTAACACTATCCTAGAGTTGATGCTAACCCTAACCCTAACACTATCTTAGGGCTGATGCTAACACTAACCCTAACCCTAACACTATGCTAAGGCTGATGCTAACCCTAACCCTAACACTATCCTAGGGCTGATGCTAACCCTAACTCTAACCCTAACACTATCCTAGGGCTGATGCTAAACCTAACCCTAACCCTAACACTATCCTAGGGCTGATACTAACCCTAACCCTAAACCTAACACTATCCTAAGGCTGATGCTAACCCTAATCCTAACACTATCCTAGGCCGGAAGCTAACCCTAACCCTAACCCTAACACTATCCTAGGGCTGATGCTAACCCTAACCCTAACACTATCCTAGGGCTGATGCTAACCCTAACCCTAACCGTAGCACTACCCTAGGGCTGATGCTAACCCTAACCCTAACACTATCCTAGGGCTGATGCTAACCCTAACCCTAACCCTAAGACTATCCTAGGGCTGATGCTAACTCTAACCCTAACACTATCCTAGGGCTGATGCTAACCCTAACCCTACCCCAAACACTATCCTAGGGCTGATGATAACCCTAACCCTAACCCAACATTGTCCTAGGGCTGAGGTTAACCCTAACCGTAACACTATCCTAGGGCTGATGCTAACCCTAACCCTAACACTATCCTAGGGCTGATGCTAACCCTAACCATAACCCTAACACTATACTAGGGCTGATGCTAACCCTAACCCTAACACTAAGGCTATCCTCGGGCTGATGATAACCCTAACCCTAACAATATCCTAGGGCTGAAGCTAACCCTAACCCTAACCCTAACACTATCCTAAAGCTGATGCTAACCCTAACACTAACACTATCCTAGGCCTGATGATAACCCTAACCCAAATACTAACACTATCCTAGGGCTGATGGTAACCCTAACACTAACACCATCCTAGGGCTGATGCTAACCCTAACCCTAACCCTAACACTATCCTAGGGCTGATGCTAACCCTAACCCTAACACTATCCTAGGCCTGATGATAACCCTAACCCTAACCGTAACACTATCCAAGGGCTGATGCTTAGCCTAACCCTGACACTATCCAAGGCTGATGCTAACCGTAACCGTAAACCTAACACTATCCTAGGGCGGATGCTAACCCTAACCCTAACCCTAACACTATCCTAGCACTGATGCTAACCCTAACCCTAACCCTAACACTATCCTAGCACTGATGCTAACCCTAACCCTAACCCTAACACTATCCTAGTGCTGATGGTAACCCTAACGCTAACACTATCCTAGGGCTGATGCTAACCCTAACCCTAACCCTAACACTATCCTAGGGCTGATGCTAACTCTAACCCTAACACTATCCTAGGGCTGATGCTAACACTAACCCTACCCCAAACACTATCCTAGGGCTGATGCTAACCCTAACCCTAACACTAACACTATCCTAGGGCTGATGCTAACCCTAACCCGAACACTATCCTAGGGCTGATGCTCACCCTAACCCTAACCCTAACACTATCCTAGGGCTGATGCTAACCCTAACCCTAACACTATCCTAGGCCTGATGATAACCCTAACCATAACCGTAACACTATCCAAGGGCTGATGCTAACCCTAACCATAACACTATCCTAGGTCTGATGCTAACCCTAACCCTGACACTATCCTATGGCTTATGCTAACCCTAACCCTGACCCTAACACTATCCTAGGGCTGATGCTAACCCTAAACCTAACACTATCCTAGGCGTGATGCTAACCCTAACGCAAATCCTAACACTATCCTAGGGCTGTTGCTAAACCTAAGCATAACCCTAACACTATCCTAGAGCTGATGCTAACCCTAACCCTAACACTATCCTAGGGCTGATGCTAACACTAACCCTAACCCTAACACTATGCTAAGGCTGATGCTAACCCTAACGCTAACACTATCCTAGGGCTGATGCTAACCCTAACTCTAACCCTAACACTATCCTAGGGCTGATGCTAAACCTAACCCTAACCCTAACACTATCCTAGGCCTGATGATAACCCTAACCCTAACCGTAACACTATCCAAGGGCTGATGCTAATCCTAACCCTAACACTATACTAAGGCTGATGCTAACCCTAACTCTAACCCTAAAACTGTCCTAGCGCTGATGCTAACCCTAACCATAACCCTAACACTATCCTAGTTCTGATGCTAACCCTAACCCTAACACTATCCTAAGGCTGATGCTAACCCTTACCCTAAAACTATCCTAGGGCTGATGCTAACCCTAACCCTAACACTAACACTATCCTAAGGCTGCTGCTAACCCTAACACTATCCTAGGCCTGATGCTAACCCTAACCCTAACCCTAACACTATCCTAGGGCTGATGCTAACCCTAACCCTAACCCTAACACTATCATAGGACTGATGCTACCCATAACCCTAACACTATCCTAGGGCGGATGCTAACGCTAACCCTAACCCTAACACTATCCTAGGGCTGACGCTAACCCTAACCCTAACACTATCCTAGGGCTGATGCTAACCCTAACCCTAACCCTAACACTATCCTAGGGCTGATGCTAACCCTAACCCTAACACTAACGCTATCCTGGGGCTGATGATAACCCTAACCCTAACAATATCCTAGGGCTGAAGCTAACCCTAACCCTAACCCTAACACTATCCTAGAGCTGATGCTAACCCTAACACTAACACTATCCTAGGCATGATGATAACCCTAACCCAAATACTAACACTATCCTAGGGCTGATGCTAACCCTAACACTAACACTATCCTAGGGCTGATGCTAACCCTAACCCTAACCCTAACACTATCTTAGGGCTGATGCTAACCCTAACCCTAACACTATCCTAGGCCTGATGATAACCCTAACCCTAACCGTAACACTATCCAAGGGCTGATGCTAAGCCTAACCCTGACACTATCCAAGGCTGATGATAACCGTAACCGTAAACCTAACACTATCCTAGGGCTGATGCTAACCCTAACCCCAACCCTAACACTATCCTAGCACTGATGCTAACCCTAAACCTAACCCTAACACTATCCTAGCACTGATGCTAACCCTAACCCTAACCCTAACACTATCCTAGTGCTGATGGTAACCCTAACGCTAACACTATCCTAGGGCTGATGCTAACCCTAACCCTAACCCTAACACTATCCTAGGGCTGATGCTAACTCTAACCCTAACACTATCCTAGGGGTGATGCTAACCCTAACCCTACCCCAAACACTATCCTAGGGCTGATGCTAACCCTAACCCTAACACTAACACTATCCTAGGGCTGATGATAACCCTAACCCGAACACTATCCTAGGGCTGATTCTCACCCTAACCCTAACCCTAACACTATCCTAGGGCTGATGCTAACCCTAACCCTAACACTATCCTAGGCCTGATGATAACCCTAACCCTACCGTAACACTATCCAAGGGCTGATGCTAACCCTAACCCTAACACTATCCTAGGGCTGATGCTAACCCTAACCCTGACACTATCCTATGGCTTATGCTAACCCTATCCCTGACCCTAACACTATCCTAGGGCTGATGCTAACCCTAACCCAACACTATCCTAGGCCTGATGCTAACCCTAACGCTAATCCTAACACTATCCTAGGGCTGTTGCTAAACCTAACCATAACCCTAACACTATCCTAGAGCTGATGCTAACCCTAACCCTAACACTATCTTAGGGCTGATGCTAACCCTAACTCTAACCCTAACACTATCCTAGGGCTGATGCTAAACCTAACCCTAACCCTAACACTATCCTAGGGCTGATACTAACCCTAACCCTAAACCTAACACTATCCTAAGGCTGATGCTAACCCTAACCCTAACACTATCCTAGGGCTGATGCTAACCCTAACTCTAACCCTAACACTATCCTAGGGCTGATGCTAAACCTAACCCTAACCCTAACACTATCCTAGGGCTGATACTAACCCTAACCCTAAACCTAACACTATCCTAAGGCTGATGCTAACCCTAACCCTAACACTATCCTAGGCCGGAAGCTAACCCTAACCCTAACCCTAACACTATCCTAGGGCTGATGCTAACCCTAACCCTAACACTATCCTATGGCTGATGCTAACCCTAACCCTAACCGTAGCACTACCCTAGGGCTGATGCTAACCCTAACCCTAACACTATCCTAGGGCTGATGCTAACCCTAACCCTAACACTATCCTATGGCTGATGCTAACCCTAACCCTAACCGTAGCACTACCCTAGGGCTGATGCTAACCCTAACCCTAACACTATCCTAGGGCTGATGCTAACCCTAACCCTAACACTATCCTATGGCTGATGCTAACCCTAACCCTAACCGTAGCACTACCCTAGGGCTGATACTAACCCTAACCCTAAACCTAACACTATCCTAAGGCTGATGCTAACCCTAACCCTAACACTATCCTAGGCCGGAAGCTAACCCTAACCCTAACCCTAACACTATCCTAGGGCTGATGCTAACCCTAACCCTAACACTATCCTATGGCTGATGCTAACCCTAACCCTAACCGTAGCACTACCCTAGGGCTGATGCTAACCCTAACCCTAACCCTATCATAAGGCAGATGCTAAACCTAACCATAACAATATCCTAGGGCTGATGCTAACCCAGCCCTAACCTTAAGACTATCCTAGGGCTGATGCTAACTCTAACCCTAACACTATCCTAGGGCTGATGCTAACCCTAACCCTACCCCAAACACTATCCTAGGGCTGATGATAACCCTAACCCTAACCCAACATTGTCCTAGGGCTGAGGTTTACCCTAACCTCAACACTATCCTACGGCTGATGCTAACCCTAACCCTAACCCTAACACTATCCTAGGGCTGATGCTAACCCTAACCCTAACCGTAACACTATCCTAGGGCTGATGCTAACCCTAACCCTAACACTATCCTAGGGCTGATGCTAACCCTAACCATAACCCTAACACTATACTAGGGCTGATGCTAACCCTAACCCTAACACTAAGGCTATCCTCGGGCTGATGATAACCCTAACCCTAACAATATCCTAGGGCTGAAGCTAACCCTAACCCTAACCCTAACACTATCCTAAAGCTGATGCTAACCCTAACACTAACACTATCCTAGGCCTGATGATAACCCTAACCCAAATACTAACACTATCCTAGGGCTGATGGTAACCCTAACACTAACACTATCCTAGGGCTGATGCTAACCCTAACCCTAACCCTAACACTATCCTAGGGCTGATGCTAACCCTAACCCTAACACTATCCTAGGCCTGATGATAACCCTAACCCTAACCGTAACACTATCCAATGGCTGATGCTAAGCCTAACCCTGACACTATCCAAGGCTGATGCTAACCGTAACCGTAAACCTAACACTATCCTAGGGCGGATGCTAACCCTAACCCTAACCCTAACACTATCCTAGCACTGATGCTAACCCTAACCCTAACCCTAACACTATCCTAGCACTGATGCTAACCCTAACCCTAACCCTAACACTATCCTAGTGCTGATGGTAACCCTAACGCTAACACTATCCTAGGGCTGATGCTAACCCTAACCCTAACCCTAACACTATTCTAGGGCTGATGCTAACTCTAACCCTAACACTATCCTAGGGCTGATGCTAACCCTAACCCTACCCCAAACACTATCCTAGCGCTGATGCTAACCCTAACCCTAACACTAACACTATCCTAGGGCTGATGCTAACCCTAAAACGAACACTATCCTAGGGCTGATGCTCACCCTAACCCTAACCCTAACACTATCCTAGGGCTGATGCTAACCCTAACCCTAACACTATCCTAGGCCTGATGATAACCCTAACCATAACCGTAACACTATCCAAGGTCTGATGCTAACCCTAACCATAACACTATCCTAGGTCTGATGCTAACCCTAACCCTGACACTATCCTATGGCTTATGCTAACCCCAACCCTGACCCTAACACTATCCTAGGGCTGATGCTAACCCTAACCCTAACACTATCCTAGGCCTGATGCTAACCCTAACGCAAATCCTAACACTATCCTAGGGCTGTTGCTAAACCTAACCATAACCCTAACACTATCCTAGAGCTGATGCTAACCCTAACCCTAACACTATCCTAGGGCTGATGCTAACACTAACCCTAACCCTAACACTATGCTAAGGCTGATGCTAACCCTAACCCTAACACTATCCTAGGGCTGATGCTAACCCTAACTCTAACCCTAACACTATCCTAGGGCTGATGCTAAACCTATCCCTAACCCTAACACTATCCTAGGGCTGATGCTAACCCTAACTCTAACACTATCCTAGGCCTGATGATAACCCTAACCCTAACCGTAACACTATCCAAGGGCTGATGCTAAGCCTAACCCTGACACTATTCAAGGCTGATGCTAACCGTAACCGTAAACCTAACACTATCCTAGCACTGATGCTAACCCTAACCCTAACCCTAACACTATCCTAGCACTGATGCTAACCCTAACCCTAACCCTAACACTATCCTAGTGCTGATGGTAACCCTAACGCTAACACTATCCTAGGGCTGATGCTAACCCTAACGCTACCCGTAACACTATCCTAGGACAGATGCTAAACCTAACCCTAACACTATCCTAGGGTTGAGGCTAACCCTAACCCTAACCCTAACACTATCGTAGGGCTGATGCTAACGATAACCCTAACACTATCCTAGGGCTGATGCTAACCCTAACCCTAACCCTAACAGTATCCTAGAGATGATGCTAACCCTAACCCTAACGGTATCCTAGGGCTGATGCTAACCCTAACCCTAACCCTAACAGTATCCTAGGGCTGATGCTAACCCTAACCCTAACACTAACACTATCCTAGGGCTGATGCTAACCCTAACCCTAACACTATCCTAAGGCTGATTCTAACGCTAACCCTAACACTATCCTAGGGTTGATGGTAACCCTAACCCTAACCCTAACACTATCCTAGGGCTGATGCTAACCCTAACCATAACCCTAACACTATCCTAGGGCTGATGCTATCCCTAACCCTAACCCTAACCCTAATACTATCCTAGGGCTGATGCTAACCCTAACCCTAACGCTAACACTATCCTAGGGCTGATGCTAACCCTAACCCTAACCATAACACTATCCTAGGGTTGATACTAACCCTAACCCTAACACTATCCTAGGGCTGATGCTAACCGTAACCCTCACCCTAACACTATCCTAGGTCTGATGCTAACCCTAGCCCTAACACTATTCTAGGGCTGATGCTAACCCTAACCCTAACACTATCCTAGGCCTGATGATGACCCTAACCCTAACCCTAACACTATCCTAGGGCTGATGCTAACCCTAACCCTAACCCTAACACTATCCTTGGTCTGATGCTAACCCTAACACTAACACTATCCTAGGGCTGATGCTAACCCTAGCCTAAAACTATCCTAGGGCTGATGCTAACCCTAACCCTAACCCTAAAAGTATCCTAGAGCTGATGCTAACCCTAACCCTAACTCTATCCTAGGCCTGATGATAACCCGAACCGTGACTCTAGCCTAGGGCTGATGCTAACCCTAACCCTAACCCTAACACTATCCTAGGGCTGATGCTAACCGTAACCCTATCCCTAACACTATCATAGGGCTGATGCTAACCCTAACCCTAACCCTCTCCTAGGGCTGATGCTAACCCTAACCCTAAACCTAACACTATCCTAGGGCTGATGCTAACCCTAACCCTAACCCTAACACTATCCTAGCGCTGATGCTAACCCTAACCCTAACCGTAACACTATCCTAGTGCTGATGCTAACCCTAACCCTAACACTATCCTAGGGCTGATGCTAACCCTAACCCTAACCCTAACACTATCCTAGGGCTGATGGTAACGCTAACCCTAACCCTAACACTATCGTAGGACTGATGCTAACCATAACCCTAACACTATCCTAGGGCTGATGCTAACCCTAACCCTAACCCTAACACTATCCTAGGGCTGATGCTAACCCTAACCGGAGGCTGCCCCAAGGCGGGTCGGGGAGGGGTCTAGATGCCTGGAGGCGCGTCCCCATTCTCCTGGAGATTCTGAGTGCATCCCATCTGTAACCCTGTGCACCCAGAAAGGGTGCGGAGGGAAGCTTGGGTTTTGGGGGTGAAGTCAGGCGGCCTCTCGAGCTGGGCAAAAGGCAACGGGCCTGGGGCTCCTGGGTTCCCAGGGTCTCCCCGGATCTGTCCAAGTCCAGGAGATGCAAGCAGCCCTCTGGGAGCCAACTTTGTGCGTGGCGGTCGGGGTCGGGGATGGGGTCTGGGTACGCGTTACGTGGGCACCGGAGCTTGGTTGGCGCCAGCAGGAGCCCGAGCAGCGGCGCCCGGCCCGGGGGCGGCATGGTCCGATAGGCGCGGTGGGCGTGGCGCGAGGCTGGTCCTCTCGCGCGCCCGGCCCAGCCCGGGGCTCCCGGGAGCAGCCCCGGCGGCTACGCCCGGGCGCCCGGCCTGGCTCCCTCCCGGCGCGCCGCTCCGCCTTATATGCAGGCGCGGGCTCTGCTGGCGCTTCCTTGGCTGCGCCTCTGCGCGCTCTCCTGGGCTCGGCCGTGCGCGGGCGGGGAGCCGGGGGCCGCCGGAGCCCCGCGCCCCGCGCCCTCGCCCGCCGCCCCGCGGTTGGCCCCAGTTGCGCGGCCCCCGCCGCCGCCACCTCCGCCCCAGAGCCGGTCCCATCCCAGTCGCGCCACCGCCGCCTCAGCCAGCCCCGCTGCCGGCCGCCTCTCCAGCCAGCCAGAGTGAAAATTAAATTCTTTACTATAGAAATATATACAAAAATGAATTGTAGTGTAAATACTAATAAGTTTTATTATGAATATACTCTGAACTAAAACCTCTGTTCTATACATATACATAGATTTATTTCTTCATGTGCCTTATCATACAATTTTCCGTTTTCTGCTATGGTTTAAGCCCATACTTGATTGAGTGGTTCTGTCTCTTTTTGTTTGTTTCTTCTTCCTCCTCCACCTTTTAAAAATGATTTACCCCAGCCTAAAGTTCTCCTCACAGAATACTTTTCCTCAGTTGTCTATCCTTTCAGTGCCTCTGTCTTCATTGTTACCACATTTAGTTACAGCTTTCTACTGAGTAGCTGTTTGTGGCTTTCTTTCAACAATCATTGCCTCACAAGTTTTATTTTTATATTTTTTCTCTTTCTTGAGAGAACCTGAATTATACAGTACTTTATCTTTAGCATTTTGACAAACATAATAGAAGTGGTTTTTACTATTAGCAAAGCCAACCCATTAAAATAAATTATTACTAAAAACCAAACTGTAACATTTTCCCTGGCAAGAGATAATTCGTCCAAATGTGAATGATACAAACACATATCACAATATAACTCAAAATTGATTAACTATCCTAATGATAGTTATTTTGATAATCCTCCAAGCTGACTAGGTACATTTTTGCCCCAGGCTATTTTGGTTAAGAATATAATCCAATGGATATTACAGTATTTGTAGAATAATCAAGTATGGGTAAGGGGAGTAAAATTTTGTGGACATTTGTATCATCTTTTCATAATCTTCACCCCGTGAGAAGATGTAGATTAGTAAATGACAGAATTGAGGGTTGAATCTGCATCTGATTGACTCCAAATCCTCTTTTCTTTGTGTTAGATCATACAGTAATGGTCAATGTTATAATTATTTTACCAGTTTGATACTTGTTATTCTTAAAGGTATTGTTTTTTGTTCTAGGATGTTCCACAATGAAGCTTAACAAACTTAATTACTGCTTCTCAGAGATCCAGGAAAAACTGTAAGCTATTTGAAGATAACCTATTCTTGTGTTATTCACTGATTGTTCATTACAAATATTTTCAAATATTGTTTACTTTCTTTTTACTGTAGTAGAAGCAAAATATTGTACTGTGAGAACAGATAATGGAATCGTGTTTGAGGACAAAGTTTGTGATCATGCAAATGAAGATGTGTTTGAATCCTTTCCTACATCAGCCAAATTCCAGAGCTTTTCACATCCTTCATTTCGATCACCTGAGGCTCCTCTGAAACCTTCCTTTCGGTCATTGGAAAACTGTGGCCTTACAAAGGCAAGTTACGATTTAAAAATTTTTCTATATATTTTTTAATATACCACTCACCCATCCTCATGATGCAGACAAAAATGGTATAAAGAAATGGACCTCCTCAAGGCCATAATAGAAAACAAATGTAATAACAGAAGGAAGGATGTACAGGATTGAGATTTGTAAAAAGTTGAGCAGAGTAAATCATTCTTAGGTTAGAAATTGTGGAAGGAAAGAATTAGAAAGCAACCCAAAAGAATAGCTCAACAAATATGGAAATGAGGAGGGGGATGAAGGAGAAGAATTCATTGAGGAAGGGTGAGATGGATACAAAGTTTGAATAAGAGTCAAAATGACAGAGATTATTATGAAAAGACAACAGAAATGAGTTAAATGAGAGCAGGAACTCTTCTATATGTTAGAAATTATTTTCACGCAAATTAAGAAAAGAAAGGCAATGAAAAAGAGGCTCAATTTCTTTTGAATGACTTCTAGATGGTTTTATGAAAAAAGAAAAGTTATGGGTGACTATAATGAAAATTAGTATATTGTACATTTAAGAATAGCTGCAACAGAATATTTGAAATGATTCTGCCATAAAGAAAAGATAAATATTTAACATGACACATATCCCAATTATGCTAAGATTCTGTGAATGTATCAAACCATATGTCCCTTCAAATACTTACATCTTTTATATATCAATTAAAAACAATTTTAAAGGGAAAAATCATTTTTAAAAGAATTACTGAAGTAATATCTTATATTTAATCAAGTGAAACCTGTGTTTCCAGATAATGCAAAGTGAAATATATTTTAGGCCTTATCTGATTTTTATGAATTATTAATTTTTTACTCTTTCATTTCTTATTTAAGGTTTCTAACTTGTCTTTTGTATATCCATAACTTAACTAATTTATCTTGCTGTTTGATTCAGTCTTTACAGCGATTTTAGATCTGTTTGAGAATAGAGTGAGAGAAAGGAATAAGCATTTTAGTTGATCTTTTTATTAATCAAAATTAAAATTCCTGGTTATATGAAGGAGGTTCTTAATCCGTATCCATTAAATAAGAACTAACCCTCTTGAAGAAATAAAGGTAACAATTATTTATTTCTGGAGGTATTTTGATTTATCTTGTGCCAATAATTTCTCCATATAATGGACACACCTGTGTATACATCACATGAATGCAATCATAATTGATCATTGTTCTCTATAATAACCTACTTATTATCATAGAATTATAAAGAAGGGGCACCTGCCAACAGAGTATACACAGTCATCTCTGGAAGATGATTTTTTACCTTGAAAAATATCTCCAGCATTGGGAACATTTTATATTGTTCTCAGGAAGCTTTATCAAGTTCAGTATTGATAGTTGTTATATTTTGCACATAAATGTGTGTTCATCTGTAAAACTCAGAAATCCTGTAGACTTGCTTTTGTAGTCCTCTCTCCACTCCTCATGTGAATATTGGGGCCTGGTTGACAATTGTAGATGTGTTTGAAGATTCTTAAATCTTCAATTTGGGTAATCATAGCTTTATTTTCTTTATAATAGATAATATCCCCAATTTTTAACTACCTTCTTATATAATGTAAATACGAAATTAGAGCTATGAGTATGTTGCTTAAGTGGGAGTAAGAAAACCATGTGAAACTTAGTGGAGGATTTTATGTTTCTTTCTTACATGATGGTAGTACTTAGAAATACCTCATAATTCTGCATCACAAAAGCATTTCTCCTCTACAGTTTAAAATTTTCAGATTAATTTTAAAAATAATCTTCTTGCAGCATCTTAAATTGGCATTTTAGAATTAAATTTTTTTATTCAATTTAAAAGTGTATATTACCATAATCAAGAAATAAATATTTTCATATATTAATGCTCTTGTATCTCATATCATTCAAATATTAAAAGGTATAACTGAAAAATTGAATCATATTTTTTCCTCCTCTTGTTTTCATTTTCAAAATTTCAGAGTTCTATGTAGGTTTTCATTATTTAATTCTACCCAGTTTAGTATATTTAAATACATTTTACAAATAGTCATCCTTTTTCTCACACTGCCCTGTCTAAAAACCCTTCATGTCCTTTTCCAACACTTTGTCTTTCATAATATGGCCATATATCTTTGCAGCATGTCCTGTGCTTCCCAGGTAGACCTCACTGCTCTCTCCTTTGTACTCTTACTGTCCTTTATTCACTTTAATGGTAGAAACAGTGAATTATTCTTTTCTTTCTTTCATTTATCTGATTTGATATATCTCATACATTTCTTGCATCTCAACCTCCTCTTGAATATTATCAGTGTCTCCCAGGATAGTGCCTATGATTTGACAGACACAGTAAATGTTTATTGTCTTACTGACTGACTGAGCACATGAGTGAGTGAGTAAATAATAAGTGCAATGTTTTCTGAAGTTGGGATTTTTTTTTAATAGGATGAAGCAACAAAGCCAGTATCTGGACAAAAGGAAAATGGTATTGGTATTATTGAAAATGCTGCAAGAGAGCAAAAAAATATTGGCAATTTCATATGTGTGCACACAAATAACAGAAGTGGTGAGTTAGTGAATACCTCTGACAATATTTGATCCTTAAATGCCATCATGAAAAAAACATTGAAAGTATGTAGACCCAAGTATATTATCCATTTCTTTTAAATATTTTTCTTTTGCTGTCTTTATTTTTTTCTTTTTTTTTTTATTTCAGCTTATTATGGGGGTACAAAAGCTCAGGTTATATATATTGCCCATGTCCCGCCCAGCCCCCTTAGTCAGAGCCTCAAGCGTGTCCATTCCCCAGACAGTGTGCCTGGCACTCACCATGTAGTCATACCTCCATCCCCTCCCTAAAACTGGTTCAACCTTGAAATTATTTTTGCTTTTAATTTTATTTTATTGAAATAAAAATGAATGGTGATAGACTTGTATATGAATTTAAAATTTACATTAAAAATGTTTTTATGAATGTATCTGTGAATAACATGTTTTAGAAAAGATGTCTGCATTGGGAACTGGACAAAATGAAGACGTAGAATCACCTCAGGATTTGGAGGTACTGCCTACTGTTGTTATTATTTTAAAATATAAGTATCAAATGATATTAAAACCTAAAAGGAGATGTTTGGACTTTACATTCTCACCTCTGCATAGGCCCATAAGAAATTATTTTCTTATATTTTCAGGTCATAATTAAAAAAGTGATTATTATTACATAGTACAACTCTGCTCATTTGTGGGATTCATTTAAGAAACTACTATAGTATAGTGCAAAAAGATAAGGGTTGGAACAGGAATCAGTTTGGGTTCCGATATTATGTCTATCTACAATCTAAAGAATTATTCCAGGTCAACCTGTGGTCAAATGAATCATTAGATGTGTAAAAGTCCTAATGATATTCAGAGAGAAACCATCTGGACTATTGCGTTTTCCAACTTGGAACATAAAAAGATAATATCCATAACTTGAAGGTGTTAGTGTAATTGGGTTGTCAGGTATAGATCTGCAAGCAACATTTCAGGAGAAGGAAAGGTATGCGAACAGTAAATATGTAGGACTGTAGTAACAGTTTGGTTTAGTGCTGTTTTAGTAAGTAGAATTCCTTTTTAAAAATAGAACGCATTGGATATTTTTGTGGCACCCATGTTTGTACTAGTGTAAGTATAAAATAATGACACTGTACATTAAGGTGACAACTGTGGAAAGAGATGGGAAGGGTCTGATGATAGAAGAGCTGCTGCACAGTGGCAGCAGCACTGAGTGGAAGACATGTTAGTGTCCTGGTACTGTCACTTACTAGCCATGGAATCTTGAAAGTAATGATTTATTCTATTCAGATATCAGGGACCTTCTTCAAAAACATGGTACTGACATCTATTCCTTAAAAATGTGTAATGAACCAATACGGTAAGAAATGTGAAAACATTTTGTAAACTAGAGGGTGTTTATACCAATGGAGGACCAAATGATTACACTGATATTCACTGACTTAATAAAGCTTGCAAGTACTTTTTGCAAAACAGAAGGCAGTAGTGCTAAGAAAAGAATGGAAGTTATAAAGCTTGCAAGTACTTTTTGCAAAACAGAAGGCAGTAGTGCTAAGAAAAGAATGGAAGTTATAACAGGCATATGGATTCCTAATTTGGGTTATGTTAAGTTTGGGCAGACTATTACTAGAGATGTCCTATAGGAATATAGTGATTTGATGCTTGAGACCCTCCTGATGGGATTTTAAATGTTTCGCCATTGATTAAATGTCTGTTATTGAGTACCAACTACATACTGAGCAGTAAGACATTGAAAATACAAGATGAGGAGGGAATATGCTATAGGAGTAGGAACAGAAAAACAAGTAAACAACAAAGACATATAAGTCACTATAAGTTCTGCATATAAATAAAACAGAAACGGTTTTTTTAGAAAATATTGAGGTAATTTGTAGTTAGGATGGGGATGGAAGTGGGAGTAGAATTCTGTAGTCAGAGAAGATCTTTCTGAGGGTGGTGACATTTTAGCTGCCCACTTTCACATGACTAGAGAAGGAGCCAGCCATGCAAAAGTCTAGGAGGACATTCTGGACAGAGAGATCAGTGGATCACATCTCTTCATTTTACCCTTAACATCCTAGAATGACCAGGATGTGGGATAATTACCATCCTACTCATTTTTGTTATTATTAAGTATAGGAAAAAATGTGCAAATAAGTGTCCAGCACATTTCAGATGCCTCATGAATAAATATTCTTATTCTTCCCTATTTATTAAGGCTTGATATTCTTTTTTGAAGTTTTTTTTTCATTGAGATTTATTTTGTGTATCTCTAATGTTTGCTTGCTTTACTTTATACATCTCTAACATTTGCTTGGTTTTATTGAAATATGACATAAAGAAATGTTTTTCTTACTACCTCATCAGCTTATTCAACCGTTCATACTATTAGTAAAAATTTTATTAAAAAATATTTAGATATTTGCAAGCCCTTGTTTCCAAAATGGCACAGCTTGTTAAATGAGCTTTTCATCCTGAACTTGACATATGCTAATGTTTCTTATCATGCTAAGTATCTTAACACTAAAAATTTCTATAGTTAAAAGTATATTAAATATTTATTTACCTAATTATTACAGTAAGTGTATTAAATATATTTTTTAAATACTTTTATTCTTGGTGGGGATTGCAAAGCACAGTTAGGTATTTTGAAGTTACTTCCTTGTTGAAATGTGTATACCCATTATTATTTTTTCTGTGAATATACTCCCTTTCTCAACCATTCTTGGTTTTCAGAGTCAATAGCCATAAATAGATAAAAGGTAAGCTTGCTCTAGACAACATGTGTGAGGTTCCCTATTGAAATGCTTTGATTTTCAATACATGCTTCTCTCATTTTTAAATCTAATTGCTTTTAAAATAGGAAATTCAGATATTTTTAAGAATGTGATTATGAAATCTTGATGGAACTCATTGTTATTGTTTTAATTAAAACTCATTATTGATATTACTTTTTACAGAGTATCTCCATGAATCTTGCACAGAATTATGGTGGTGATTTATATGGGGCTGAAGTTAAACAAAAAAATACAGCCAATGGACAAGTAGAAGGTAAGAACCATATTTTATTAAAAGAAAGTCATTTAAAAGACTTTATTTAAAAACATGTGCACTGATAATATTCTAAAATCCAAAAAGTATCATCCAGCATCAAGAAGCAGGCATATGCAATGGAGGGTGGCCAACTAAAATAATTATTCAGAAAAAGGATAAGCAGAGTGTTAGAAAGGTGGGACAAATAGTAAGTGAGCTTCCAATACCAGTGTGTGTCAGAGAAATATAGCAGACATTTCTCACTCTTCTTATCTCCCTCACTGTTGGGAAGGTATGAAGGATTGAGGCACCTGAACCTGTAGAACTACATTTTCTGTCCTACAGAGGAATAGAAGCATATATAGTCAGCGATGCATGTGTATAATTCAGTGTCATACGAAATGGTGTTACTTCATAGGATAGAATTATACAGCTCAAAATAAAAGCATTGGAAAGAAGAAGAGAATAGGGTCAGTTATGGAGAGATCAGGGAAGATAGAGGCTGAGAAACAGCACATTCAAAACATTATGACTTGTAATGCAGTTTCAGTTTGGGTGACATGATAGGGAGGAACTTGAGGCTAGATTCCAAAAGGGTCAGTTCAGGTAGAGGAAGGTGGAAGCACACTCAGTGTAGACCGGAGCGTCTCAAACTTTCATCAGTCAGCTGGGGACCTTGTTAAAAATGCACACTCTGAGTCAGCATGTCTGGGATTCTGCATTTCTAATATGTTCTGAGCTGATGCTGGTGCTGGTGGTCCTTGGGTATAGACTTCCTTTTAGAGAAATCTGGAAGAGGAGCCATTGGATAACAGTTTAGACATTACAGGATCGGGGAAAACATTATTTATTTATTTTTTTTTTATGTCTGAGCATGTTTGTAGCCAGAGGGGAAGGAGCCACGTTATGAGGAAGGAGAAATTAGAGATGTAAGATACTACTGCTAAATAAAGAGGAAAAATGTGGTGGGAATAATACATCAAAAAATGTAGAAGGGGTAGAATAAGGACCACAGATCTCGAGATGACTGTTGTGAAGGAAGAACGATTGTGAGGGGGCAAGGGGGGAGGAAAAAAAGAAGTTAGGAAGGTGATTTTGGAGTTGATGAGGAAACTTGGGAGGTTTTCAGATGACTTCAGTATGTTCACACTCAAACAGAAGCTTAGATTATTGCTGCTCTAAAAGTTACTGGAAGCAGGAGGGAGTGAACAATAGTAACCTGTTTTTCCTGCCCATAGCTGTCAGCCATCAAATATACATGTTGTATTAATATTAATTAATCAAATGAGATTAATTTGAATATAGGAGCATCAGCTGCTTTTTTAACATAGCTGAATTTTTGGTAAGGTAATTATTTCATAAAAGTCTTTTAAAGACTACATGGTAACCAAACTAATTTTAGAAAGAAAGCAAATTATAGAGTTCATTCCTTAAATTCTAAAATTGTTATTTCAATATTGAAAACTTATGCATTTTTTCTTAGATGTGTTGTTGTGGCTTCTTGCATGAGTATATCAAGAAAGTTTAAGGTGACTAACCCAGAGGACACAAGAAATGTAGGCATACCAATAGCCCATATAACTAATGCAAAAATGAATATTTTCATTAACTAGCGTTCTACAAATGAATCCAAGCTGATCAGAATACTTGTTCTGATGAGAGATGAATTATACTCTCAACTGTAATGCATGGCAACTGCATACTTCCTAAAGTCAGGAGGGAAGAAGCAGCCCCCACCCCACAATAACGGGGAGGACGATGTGCTGAAATATCACATGTGAGAATGAAAGTGCCACTAAAAGAATTCTCGAAGGTGCCAGACAGACCACAAGCTAAAAGGCAGTTCCTGGGCCCCAAGCCACCTGCCCTGTAAATCCTGCTCATCTTTGCAGCCTCTGTCAGGTTCCACCTGTGTCTGCCACTTGACCACGGTGACCAGCAGAGGACAGCCGTCACCCACAGATGACCAGCCCTCCCCAGGCACCTTCTGTTTCTGCCTTGCTGTGTGGGCAGCAGGTTCTGAAGGTGGCCCCTGGGGTTGGCACAGGGTCTGCCTTGAAGGAAGGAGCTTTGCAACTACACACTCTCTGAGCACTGTACTGGCTTCTGCAGAGCCCCCCTCCCTGGCTCTCTCATCGCTGCTCTGGGCCACCTGGGCATGCAGGGCTTCACTGCTCAGAGCAGACACCAGGAGAGGGCAGCAGCCTCCAGTATTGCAGCTTCCCCGTCACCTCCCCAAACCTTTAGCAGAAATGCATGAAACCGGCCCTCCCCAGGAAGGAGGGGCACCTAGAACTGACCATCTGGGATGACAAAGACCTTCCAAGGCAAGTGACAGTGGATGTGTGGAAACCCCTGTGGACAAGTCAGATTTCTGTCCTCTCTCCTCTCTTCCCCCTCTAACCCATTCCTCTCTGTTCTCTCTCTTGCTCCCCTCTCCCCTTTCTCACGCTACCTCTCTCCTTGTTCATGGTCATCTCTAAGGGGTCAGAGGCACGAATGTCAGGGAATGCCTGCTTTTGTTCCAGTGGTGGACAAGAACACGTGATTCATTTGTGATGGTCAGTTTCCCATTTAAGGTGAAGTGACTGAGAAGATTCACCTGAGCCCCGATTTCGTGAATCTGCAGACAGAGGAATCTCTTCACTAGCACCTGCTCAGGCTTGGCGCTTACACTCTGCCCCAACAATCTTCACCTTTTGACATTAAGCATCATATCACCGTCACTGACATCGTCAACACCATCAGCAACACAATCACCACCACTAACATCACATTATCATCGCCACAATCACCGTCACTGTCCCAACCATCACCATCATCATCATCACCACCATACCAACATCATCACCATCAACACCACCGTAATCATCATCTCCATCACCACTGCCACCATCATCACCGCCACTGCCAGATGTCAGCAGCTACTTTTCATTGTGATATGATCTTCACTCACCTTATGTGATTACATAACACCCCAATTCTATACTTTTATAGACAAAAACAAGGTGATGATTGGGTTTGTACCTTGATACAAGAGTGTAAGAACCTGCTTTCTGTTGTCACAATGATCTTGCAATCAATAAAAGACAAAACTCGTTTTATTCCTCAGCCCCCACCTTGCTGGCCCCTCCCTAGATAGGTCTGATCTGCACACTCACATCCTCACTGCTCTGCTGTCTCCACCCTCTGATTGTGCTTCCCTGGCTCCAAAGTGTTGAGAGAGCTGCATCCGCTGCACAGGGAGCACAGGCATCTTGCCTTCCCTGGCTGCTCCCTTGCTTTTGCCCCTCATAAAGCCTAGGCTCTAGAGAAAGTGGACTCCTTAATGGTGTGCATACACACACCTGTCCAAGTTCACATGTTTGTCCCTCTGGAAAGGTCACCTTTCCCTGCCCTCTCCACCATGAATCTTTGCTTCCGCAAATCCTGCCTGCTACTCAAGTTCAGATCTACATGAACATTTGCTACAAATCTCTCCCCGGTCCAAGCAGCCATGGGTGAACGTTTCCGTTTGGGGTCCTATAGCACTTTTGTGTTCACCAGAGGCATTTATCATTCTCCTGTCAGAGTTTTTTTGGACCAAAGGCCTTTTGTATCAAATATTTCACAACACTGTTTTGTTCTCACAGACTGGCAGGGACACATGGAGATGAAACTGTCCATATTAAAGTACTGTGAAGCCACAAAGTATAAATAGTAATCCAAGTTTGATTTTTATAGAAGTATAGATATAACCAGAAATCAACCATCCAATGTTTTCTAACTTCCTTGCTGCTGCAACCGCTTACTACTTAATTTCACTGTCCTCCCTGACAGGCACAAGATTTGTGACTCCCCCGACTACTTCTGTAAATAAAATTGCTATTGTTAATCCCAAGACTTTTGACTCCATTGCTGTTTAAATCTTAAGACTGGTCCTTAAGGTGTTTTTCAAACTCTGCATCCTGGAGACCTGCTGACACCAACCAGACCCATGGACAGATGTGGGAATGGATCCAACAGCCTCGAAAGCCCCTACCCAGGAAACCTACCAACTGAAAAGATAATTTCTGCATTCCAACCCTATGAGCTCATCCCTCACCCATCAGCAGACCCCATTCCCTAGCCCTTTGCTCACCAAACTGCACTTAAAAACCCTTTCTCCCAAATTCTTCAGGAAGATGGATTTGAGAAATTACTCCCCTCTCCTCACGTGGTGCCTGTGATAATAAAACCGTTTCTCTGCTGTAACCCCTGCTGGCTCAGTGTGTTGATCTCCTCTTGAGCAGCAGGCAGTGAACCTGCTCGGGCTGTAACAGATACTGGAGATGTAAAAGTGCCAATGAGAAAGAGCAAGTACAGCAAACTCCACACTGGGAGTCACAGGTTCCAAACTGACCCCCTCGGAAAATAACACTGGTCTTTTTGTTCTTAGAAGAACTCTTGTGTTTTCAGCCTTCTCACATGTTTCAGTCACATTTTCACAGTTAAGTGTTCTTTGTACAATCCAGTATATTGAAAACTGAGTCAAACTGCTTTACCCAAAATTTGGTTGACAGCCTTTATAAGATGGCCTACTTAGGATAATCTTAACCTTATCTCATTTTGTCAGAAAAATGATTTAGGTCCAACTGGTTTTTATAAACTGGTGAGTTTATATGTTTTACTATCTCATGACTAAACTCCTAATATGAAAACTGTAAGACCTTTTTTATATGTATATGTATATATACACTATATATATATATATATTGATGTATTGGTGCATGTAAACATGCATTATATGATATATAATGTCTACATAATAAAATCTTGTGTAGTCAGCAAGAAATCCTTTCAAAAGTTGTATTTTGATTGGTTTAAATAAATGAACACTCATAAAATATTTAGTAATTAAATCAAATTAATTTTAGTTCATATGACAAGAAAAGTTTGGCAAATTAATTGTTTTAAAAATTAATGATGGCCGGGCGCGGTGGCTCAAGCCTGTAATCCTAGCACTTGGGAGGCCGAGGCGGGCGGATTGTGTGAGCTCAGGAGTTCGAGACCAGCCTGAGCAAGAACGAGACCCCGTCTCTACTAAAAAATAGAAAGAAACTATATGGACAGTAAAAATATATATATAGAAAAAAATTAGCCGAGCATGGTGGCGCATGCCTGTAGTCCCAGCAACTCGGGAGGCTGAGGCAGTAGGATCGCTTAAGCCCAGGAGTTTGAGGTTGCTGTGAGCTAGGCTGACGCCACGGCACTCACTCTAGCCCGGGCAACAGAGTGACACTCTGTCTCAAAAAAAAAAAAAAAAAAATTAATGATAACATAAAATTAGAAATGTCTTTAAAGTTGTCAACATACTTTCTTGCCTGGGTTTACCGGCTTACTGGTGAAGGTTTTTGCATCCATGTAACTTTCTGTACTGCTTTCAAAGTCTTTTGATTATGATTTTGGTTAGATGAATGACTACTATTTTGCAGTGTTCTCTGATTTTGTTTTGGTCAAATGTTTTCAGCCCTTTAACATCTTTGACAAACTTCCCCCAAATTGAATTCTAACTTAAGCATCTTTAACCTAGAATTAATTTTCAGATGGGACCCTGAAAAGATCAAAATATATATATATCTCTCATCTTAAAGGGATATTAAATGATTAGACTCATTGGATAAATTATATAAGAAACATGGTCCAATGATAAGTGACACTAGATCTTATTTAGTTTCATTTATTGGTATGTTGTTGATATGAATGTTTCAAAAATATCATTTCTATAAGCATGTAATGTTTATGGAAGTTTAATATATTATCAGTCATAATTCTGGTTACTATCTGTCATAGATATAGTGAAGTTTCTTTATTGACTGTAAACTTTCATCAGATTTTTAAAATCTCTAAAAATCATTTACAGTAAGATTCATGAAAGAGACTCCAACAAATACTCTTACATACAGGATTCTGATAACTTTAAGGACAATGGACTAAATAAAAATTTCTGGAACTCTACTAAAGAAACTGGTGGATTCATGATACTACTAACAGAGATTAAACAGAACAAATGTTGACTACATGACATTGAATACCTGATAAAATCATGTCTGTATGACTTTTATTTATTCAGTATTTAAATAGTAAAAACAAAATAATATGCTTAGATTTTTTAAAACTTAATTTACTGATTTTTATAAGAGATGATGAATATAATAAAATTAATACTTAAATTGAAGCCAAAAATTTAGAAAGTCAGTGGGAAAAAAATCACTCAGAGATGTCTTTAAAGAAAATTATAAGAAAAAGGACATTATTTTAATCTTGCTGCAGAAAAAGCCAATATTATTCTCAAATAACATATTTTTGCATTTAAAGTATTATTAATAATTGTAGACTCTAAGGAGTATTTTTTTCAATTAAGTTCATGGTTCATACAATTGGATTTGGAAATAAAACTGATTTGGTTGCATTTATTTCTCACACGGAGAAGGAATGTACTTACCGAAGTGTGTCCTTCTGTCTATTGGGTAGATAATGCTCAGCTTTTTTTTTTAAAAAAAAGCAGCATATAGTTTTATGCAATTAGCTTAGGAAGCAAAATAAATTATTCATCATCTGTCACCCTGATAAGCTCTAACTGTATACTTAAGTTTACCTGTTTGGAAACATGAAATTTTATTTCATGTTCAAACAACAAGATAGAGATCTGTGGACTCTCATTCCAGTGACCTGCTTAGGGAGTAAAACTGAGTTAAGAAAGAGTAGTTGGAAGTCTGTTCAAGAAGGAAAATACAGGCTTGCAGTGTGTACAACTCATGAACTTCTCTCTAGGGGGAAAGCTAAGCTGTTACCCGGAGGTGTGTTTTCCAGTGATAAGCAGATGATAGCTCTGTGTAGAAATTAGATGTGTAAAAAGTTGATTCAGTGCAGAGTGTCATGCAGAGTGCAAACTCCTGAAATACACTGTGATAATTTGGATCTCCCTATGCCCTCCCTCTGGACACTTGTTAATTATCTCTCTACTACTTGAAAAGACTAGAACTTGGTAACTGGAAATAAATGGAACAACTTTTAACAACCAAGTGGCTGAATAAATTGTGGTAAATCCCTACAAGGGACTATTAAGTAGCTGATAAGTAGAGTTAATCAGATCCATATTGACGTGGTGCGCTGTTTGTGATATAGTAAGTGAAAAAACAAAGTTTCAGAATAATGTATTATTGTAAGAATTTATTTGATCACAACAAATCACAAGAGCAAAAATTCCAATATAAGGTATAAAAACAGTCTAGCAAATGTCATACTAGAAGACTTAATAATGGTCAGATTTAAGAGGGAAAATTTGGCAGATCTATTTACAATTCCAATAGCAACTGCTGTAAGGAAACAGCTCAGGAAATGCACAGACTCTAAAAGAAAAAACAGGAAAGATGCCTTAAGGATGGACGGATGGATGGATGGAAAAAAGAAGAAAAGGGAAAAGAAGGGGATGAAGGAAATTACTTTTCTTCATCAACCTAAAGGAACCCATTTATTTTTTTAGCATCTTATGTTCCTTATGATAATTTTACTGCCAAAATGTCTTTTCTTCTTTTCATTCTTAGTGTTCTCATATTTCATAACCAGGATTTAGATGTGAGTCTTATCTATCTAAAAATATACATTCCCTTTCAGCTCTGAAAAGTATTTTCATATTGTTTCTTAGATAATTTAGACCCCTCAATTTCCCCTGTTCTGTTTTCAGGCACTAGGACTTACTGGCTGTTGTACCTCCTGGATAGATCCTCTCTCTGCCCCATTATTTCTCTACAACTTTTCTGTCTTCTTTTCTTCTTGCTGTACAGTCTGGGAATTTCTTCACTTTTTATCTTTTTTAATTAAAAGGACCTTTCATACATTTGTTCCATTTCATGGCTTCCTGTTCTTGCTTTATGTATAAATTGATTTTTAAGTTCTTTTCTGTGCCCTGAATTATCTCTGTATCTGTGTGTTTATGAGAGTGAGAGAGAGAGAGAGAGAGAGAGAGACAAACAGACAGAGAGAGAGAGAGTGTTATCCTAAAATAATTAAGAAACTAGGAACTGTAATTGCAATTAGAGGACAAGAGATGCCCATAGATTTCTGGAAGATAGACAACATATTAAAAGGTATCGATGAGCGAGAAACAGATGAGGAAGCAAAGCTGCTTCTTAGAATGCACGCTGAGAAATGGATATGGAAAAAGGATTGCAGTTCCATTACCCAGATGATTCTAGACATTTTACTTAATTCAGAACTTTCACTATTGTTTCATAGATCAACTATACAAGGGTATGTAATATCTATACTTTAAAGAATTTGGTGTATCTCCATCACCCCACTTAAGACATTTAAAATTACCAGTATTTAGAAGTTTCCCTATGTGCTTCTTTCAGATCACAGCCCTCTCTCATCTCTGATCTTGATTTGTGTGTAAGTCATTTTTTCTATCAGTTTTTTAAGTTTTGCCATTTATGTTTGTATCTATAAAATATATATATTTTTATAGAATTAAATATAATGTTAATTATATGCATATAACTTAGTTTTTTTTGGTTTTGAACTCATATAAATAGAAGTATGCTGTACGTGTTCTAAGACTTGCTTCTTCATTCAACATTATGTTCTTGAGCTTCATCCATGTTGAGACATTTAGCTGTCATTTATTCATTTTCACTGCTGAACTTTATTTTATTGCATAACTATATTACCATTTATTGCTTCAGTCTACTTTTATCAAAATTAGGTGGTTTTCAGTTTGGGGCTATTGTGAGTCATGTTGCTATGAATATTCTTATAAACATATTGTGTTGTATGAGTACTGTATATAATTGTTGAAATAACTTCTAGTGTTACAGAAATGCATAGGTTCCATAGCTTACTTGATGTTAACCTGATTTCCAAAGTTACTATACTATTACAGCCCAACCAACAGTAGACGAAAGTTCTAGGTCCTGCACATTCTGATCATTTTCATGCATTTTAAACCTTATCAAAAAGATGGTGTACAAGGGTGCCTTATTTTGGTTTCAATTTTAATTTCTATTACTACAAATGAATTTTAGCATCATGTCATATACTTTGAGACAGTGTATTTTCTCTTCTGTGAAAAGCTTTGCTTATGCCACCTGATCATTTCTGCATAAGATTGTTGTTGTCATTGTTGTTGTTTTTTAAATCTATTAAAGAGTCTATCTATTTGCCCATGATCTTCAGTCCTCACTAACAGTAATATCTGTTACTCATGGAATCTCCATACGGTCCTCCACATTTCCCAGTTCCTTTTTAGATAGATGGAGCCGTCCTTTTAATGTATGGGAAAAGGTTTATGAAGGGTCACTTTTAAGTCAAAGGACATATGAGCTGGCACATGATCCTCTCACTCTTGCTACTCAGGCCATAATGACCAAAACGGCCACAAGGCTCTCTCAAAGGTACAACTACAAGGTCATGAAGCTTCTTTTTGCCAGGATCCCTGAGTGATTCTGGGGAGCAGATTACGCACCCCACCCCCACCCACCCCAGCCAACTCACACTGGATTTGTGTTGTAAGTGAGAAATGTGAAGGAGAATCTGTTACTACTGCATATTCTAGTCTGACCTTGACTTAACTGCTCTTTTATGAATCAAATTTCCATGCAGGCAAAAGTTGGTTTTGAGCTCTGTGTTATGTTCCACAGGACCATTCCTCCACCCTGGCATGAACAGTATGTTATCTCAACGAGTATAAAGTTATAAGAAGTTTTTTACCATCAGTAGGGAAAATCCCTGTACCTTCATCTATCTTAAGGAGGGTTTTGTCTATTTTTATTTTTTATTCTTTTATATATTTTTAGGATCATCTTCTCAGGTTCTGTGCCTGAAAAACCTCATTGAGATTTTGCCTGTAATTACATTAAATATATGATCACTTTGGTAAGAATTTATATCTTTGCTCTACTGAATCTTTCATTTAAAATATTATACATCTCTGCATTACATTTGTTTTAAAAATGTTTTTCAATATATCTTATAATTTTTTCATAAAGGATTTATACATCCTTTATTATATTAATGCCTAAATACTTCATATTTCACGAAATATTATTTTCTAAATAGTACCTGTTAAAAATTATTTCATACAATTGATCACTACTGGTTTATGAATATTCAATGAATTTTACATTTTGATATGTATCCAGCCACCTGATTAATTTTATTATTACTTCTAATATTTAACTAAAATTTCTTTTAGATATTTCACATAGTCATAGCATCTGTGAATAATGACAATATTTTTTATTCTTTCAAATATTTATCTTACTTTAGAGATCCTGCCAGGATAGTTAGTACAGTTTTGAAAAGAAATTATAATAGCAGTCATCTTTTCTTGTTCTAAAACCTTACAGAAAATGCTTTCAATCTATCATCATTAAGTATTATGCTTGCTGTATAGTTTTGTAGAGGCCCTTTATCAGATTAAGAAAGTTTCCTTCCATTGCTAGTTTGCTGAGAGGTTGTGTTTGTTTTGTGCTGTGTTTTCATTATTTAGATGTTAAATTTTGTCAGACAATTTTTCTGCATATATTGAGATGATTAGGTTTTTTTCCTTTGATATGCTAATGGAATGAATTAAATTGATGAGTTCTCTAATATCAAACTAAGATAGACAAATCTGACAATGATAAATGTTATAATTTTTATGTTAATATTTTACTGAATTTGATTTGCCAATATTTAGTTGAAGGGTTTTGTATCTATGCTCGTAAGTAAGATGGCCCTGTAATGTTCTTTTCTTATGTTTTTGTCAGGATTTTGTATTATCAGGGTTACTACAGTTTCATCGATGGGTAAGATAGCATTTCTTCTTTGTCTATATTCTGGACTAGATTGTATATACTGGAACTGTTTATCCTAGGAAAGTCTAGTAGAACTCATTGACAATCTAGGCTGGTGCTTTTTGTGTGAGAAGTTTTTTAATTCCAAATGTAAATCTTTTGAAGTTTCTAGTTATATTCAGATTTTCCCTTGATTGTGGGTCAGCTTGGATTACTTGCACTTTCTTGGCAATTATCAATTTCAGCTAAGTTTTCAAATTAATTGGCATATATTATTTTATATTCCATGCCTGACCATTTTTCTGCTCTCTGCTGGTTTTCATTTAGTGGTATCTCCTTTCCTTGTGAATTGTGAATTTTTAACCGTGAGCCACCCAGGCAGCAGACCTGGACCCAGCCTCCAGACCCCTGGGTTTGCTTGGTAAGCAAAGCAAGGTGCCCAGTTAGAGGCTGGGGTCACGTGGTCACAACGATGAGGTGTTCGGGGCTGGAGGGGACTACAGAGGGCATTTCACTCCATGCCCCATGAGAGGCTGGAGGCCCCATGAACATCCTCCCAATGGGCTTGCACACCTGCAGTGATGGGGAGCTCCCTCCCATGTTTCTCCTGCCACACTGGGCCCGGGGCAGGTCCTCCTGGTGCCTCCCCATGGCCACATCAAGTTCCGGAGGAAGCTCCTGGGGCCTTCCTAGAACAACTTTCCACTTTCCCAGCCCATAGGAGCCTGGTTCAGGAAATTCTTGGGACTGGACCCAGCTCTATTCAAGGGTGGACTCTGCTGATCTGTCAGCATACCCTGCTCTCCTTCCACAGGGATGGCTCCTTTAAGGAATGGGAGCCAATTCCACCTAAGGAGACATTTGTTGGCATTGTCTAGAGAGATGTTTCCTTCTCCTGCCCAGACAGACTCTTTCCCTCAGCATGAGAACCAGGAACAGCTGAGACCGGAAGTCATCTGATGACCTTGAGGGGAGAGTTTGCCTGGGTGTGGAGCCACCTGAAGAGCGGAAGTGAAAAGAGAAAGCAGCCGGGTCTTGAGCCTGGATCATGCTGTGCCTGAAGCTATTATTCCTTGATTGACCCTGTAAATCCCCTATAATGTCGAAGTCAGCTTGAGTTGGATTTCCTGTGGCTACCTGAAATTTAGACTGCATACAGGGGCACTGTGCCCGGCCAAACCCTGACAATAAACATAGATTCATGAGGAAGACTCGGCCGGGAGTTTTGAGGGGCACCTGCTGCTTGTAGAGTGCCTGCTACGCCCTGGGAACTGTCACTGTACACCTATGTGAATGTCACCATTTTACAGGTGAGCTCACTGAGACTAAGAAGAGTGAAGTGACTCGCTGAAGGCCACACACCTGCTGCATGTGCCCTGCAGCCCAGACCCTGCCACCCAAGACAGCCAGAACTGGGGAGGCCACAGGGCACTCTGGGGACTGGGTCGGCTTCGAGGGGGAGCTCCCCCATCTCCCACCTTACTGGGGAGCCCACTCTGCGCTGCCAGCCTGGCCAGCCCCCTGGCGTTCTCTGGGCAGCATGTGTCGGGAGGCCTCTGGGGGGCACTGGGTGTCCCTGCAGAGGCCCCGCCGTGGCTGAGGCCTGCTTTGGGGGGAACACGCGGTGTGACGGGCTCTGCTGCACACCAGGCCCTGAGCTGGGAGTCCCAGTTCTGCCAGCTTCACGGTGCAGCCGGCTCCAAACCCCGAGGGGTCAGCCTCAGCCATGTCCAGCTGTGTGATGTTGTCGGTGCCCATTCACCACCGGGACCCTCAGTTTCCTCCTCCTCAAAATTGGCCCGTGCAGCCCCTGCCCTGCCGTGCACCGCGTCTGTCTCAGCTGCCACCAGGCAACTGCTGACCAGGACGTGAAGAGCCGGGGCCCCCCCAACGCCTCTCAGCCCCAAATACCACACCCTAGGCCCCTCAGGGTGAAACGCCCTCAGCTCACATCCCCGTGGACTGTGGCCTCTTTCTTAAACACACAGCCCTGCACGCTTCTGTCACCCACTCCCCTGCCCCAGCCCTCCCCGCCCTCCCAAGCCCTGGGAGTCAGCCCCACCCTCACCTTACTGACCCCCAGAAGAGGCTGTTCCGGGTCCCCCCTGCAGGGACTTCCTCCTCCCTGGGCTCCCGGGCCCAGCTCCAGCTTGCCAGGAGCTGCCCCAACCCCCAATCCCCGTTTCCAACACAATCCCCCTCCCGAGTTTTAAAAATACAACAGTTCTTTTGAGACAAAGTTCATATACCACATAATTCATCCTTTTATGTGTATCGTTCATTAGTTTTTAGTACATCGACAGATAAATGCAACCATCACTACAATTAGCTTTAAAACATTTCCATCACTCCAGAAAGAAATTCCACAGCCGTTATCAGCTCCATGTCTACTGCCTGTTCCCCTCCTCCAGCCCAGGGGCCACTAATCTACTTTCTTCTGTCTCTGTGGATTTGCCTGTAACAAACTTTGCATATAAATGGAATCTTACATGTGGTCATTGTGTGTCCGGCTTCTTTCACTTAGAGTAATGTCTTGGAGTTTCATCCATGCGGTAGCAGGTGTCAGCCCTTCATTCCTTTCTGTGGCTGAATAACATTGCATTGGTCCAAAACGGATAGAGCATGTTTTGTTCATCCACTCATCCATTAATGAACTCTGGGGCTGTTTCCACTTTTTGGCTATTATGAATAACGTTGCTATTCATAATACAAGTGTTCATGTGAACATTAGGTTCTCAACTCTCTTGAGCACACACCTAGGAGTGGAACTGCTGGGTCATGCGGTCACTCAGTGTTTAACCATTTGAGGAGCTGACAGGCTATTTTCCAAAATGGCCAAACCATTTTGCAACACATGAGGGTCTGATTTGTCTACACTCGGGCTGTCTCTTGGTGTTTTCCATTAAAATAAACTATTATTCTAGCCATCCTTGTGGATATGAGGAGGTGTCTCGTGGTTTTGATTTGCATTTCCCTAATGGCTAGTGAAGATGAGTGTCCTTCCCCTGTTGACTGGCCACTTGCACGTCTGTCTGGGAGAGATGTCTATTCGGATCCTTTGCCTGTTTAAATTGGGTTACTTGTCTTTTTATTATTGCGCTGTAAGAGTTCTTTATATATTCTGGATCAAAGCCCCTAAACAAATTGATACGGTTTGGATGTCTGTCCCCACCAAATCTCATGTTGAAATTTGATCCCCAGTGTTGAAGGTGGGGCCTGGTGGGAGGTGTTTGGGTCACAGGGGTGGAGCCCCAGAAGTGGCTTAGTGCCCTCCCCTCAGTGAGTGAGTTCTTGCTCTACTGGTTCACACAAGAGCTGGTTGTTTGAAGGAGCCCGGCACCCCCTCCTCCCTATGTCGCTCCCTCTCACGCCCCCTCCACTTCTGCCTGGACTGGGAGCGCCCTGTCACCCTCACCAGCAGCAGATGCTGGTGAGACGCTTCGTGTGCAGCCTGCAGAACTGTGGGCCAAATAAACCTCTTCTCTTTATAAATTATCCAGTTTCAGGCATGTTCCTTATAGCAACACAAATGGACTAAGACACAAACATATGAATTGCAACATTTTCTCCCATTCTGCTGGTAGCCTTTGAAGCACAAAAGCTTAATTTTGATGGAGTACAGTTTATCTAGTTTTTCTTTTGTTGCTTGCACTTTTGATGTCATATCTAAGAAGGCTTTGCCCAACCCAAAGTCACAAAGATTTAATCCTACGATTTCTTCTGAGAGATTTATAAATTTAGCTCATACATTTAGGGCTAAGAGCCATTCTGAGTTAATATCTGTGCATGGTGTAAGGCTGGGCAACTTCCTGGAGTCTCAGGTAACTGGAACTTCATTTATTTGCATGTGGAACTCCTGTGGTCCCAGCACTGCTTGGTGAAAAGACAGCTCTTTCCACTTTGAATGGTCTCGGCGCTCCCCATTACTGTGTTTTGTCCCTCCACTGTCCTGCTCCGTGTCCCTCTGCAACGATTCTGGTCCTTTCACTTCCTGGAGATGCCAGGCCTGGGCCTCCACTTTGTCCAGCCGTCCGTCCTCAGCGGGCTTCTCTCCCTCCCTGGGCAGCTCATCCTCCCTTCTTCAAGCAGTTCTTGCAAATCTGTCCTCTCTTCCTCCTCCTCCTCCAGCTCTCCCTTCTCTCTCCCTCTGCCCATCCTGATCATCTGCAAACACCTGGGGAACCTGCACAGCAACTTCGTCTTCTCTCACCCCAGGGACTGGACCTTGCAAGAGTCTCGCTGGCATCGCTTGACCTTGACGGCCACCGGTCTCGCAGGCAGCCCTGTGCATCCCTGGTGTGGCCCCTCCTGCTCCGCAGTGGCCTCCTAGAATCTTCTCCCGACTGCTTGCTTGCTCGGCTGGGGACCCGGCCTCATGCTTTACTTATTTCTGGAGCCTTTGGCGCCTCTCGGCCAGCCCTGCGCGTCTCCCCGCTCCCTCCCAGTGCCTCCCCAGGGGCTCCTGCCAAAGGGACCCTGTTACTGCTCCAGCCTGCTCTGCAGGCCCCTCGGGCCCAACCCCGCTGGGCGCTGTGGGCGGGCCCTGCCGGCTGCGTGGTCGCCCTGGCACAGAGGTGGCCCCCGGTCTCCCCTCCCCTGCACGGGTGAGGCTCCCGGCCCCTCTCACCGCGTCTCCCTCCGAGGTGCCCCTCCTGCCGCCTGTCCTGAGCTCTTTATTGTGAGGCCCAATAATTACAGTTACAGAAAAGTTGTGAAAGTGCCAAAGAATGCCACCTTCCTCGCAGGGCCCAAATGTGCACCTTCTATCACATCTGCTGTGTCCTTCTCTGTCTCCCTCTGTCTCCGTCTCTCTCCCCTCCTTCTCCCTGCGTCTCCCTGTGTCTCTTGTCTCTCTTCCCGCTTGCCTCTCTGTCTCTCTCTCTGTCTCTTTGTGTCCCTGTCTCTCTCTCTCTCTCTCTCTCTGTCTCTTTGTGTCCCTGTCTCTCTCTCTCTCTCTGTCTCTTTGTGTCCCTGTCTCTCTCTCTGTCTCTCTGTCTCTTTGTGTCTCTGTCTCTCTCTCTCTGTCTCTTTGTGTCCCTGTCTCTCTCTCTCTCTCTGTCTCTCTCTGTCTCTTTGTGTCCCTGTCTCTCTCTCTCTCTGTCTCTGTCTCTTTGTGTCCCTGTCTCTCTCTCTCTCTCTCTCTCTGTCTCTTTGTGTCCCTGTCTCTCTCTCTCTCTCTCTCTCTCTCTCTCTCTCTCTCTCTCTCTCTCTCACGCACACACACACGCAGAGACACGTATACTTTTTTCCCGAGCTGTTTCAGGGTGAGTTGCAGACATCGTGCCCTCCATTCTTGAACCCTGTCATGTGTGTCCCCCTCCTGGGAACGGGCTGACAGGGCCACGCTAAGAGGGAGAGGGGCTCGAATCACTTCCGGTAACTCTTCGTGTCCCGGTGGGCCCAGGAGCGGGCAGTGAGGGGGGCTGGAGCGGGCACCCAGCCGAGGATGTGGGCCTGGCGAGGGTTTGGATTTGATGCCACATGTGGCATGGCCCCGAGCGCTGGGGCATCAGCCACCTTGTGGGTGGGTGGGTGAGGGTGGAGGGGGTGGGTGGCAGCGGGGGCTGAGAGATGGCGGTGGCATCCACCAGGGCTACGTCCCCAGCCGGCATTTCTCTCTTTTTATTCAGTAATCTTTACTGCCCAGTTGTATTAAACATGAAAATAAGAGAGTGCTCCATAAATGTTAGCCATTGTTATTACTATTTCAATTATGAGTAAGACACAGACTCTTTTCTCAAGGATTTTAAAGGGAACAGTACTTATATCTGTGAACTAAAATAAAACCCCAAGCCCCCAGCAATTGAACAGGCCCCCCTTAGCCAAGAGGATCACCAGAAAAACCTTAAAATGGAGTTCCGGGCCATGAAAGGAAGGGAGGTTGGACATGCCTCAGACAATAAGACACTAAATTATTAATAGGACACAAGCCCATACAAGGCAAAGTTTAAATCACCTGCAGGCCATCAATTTGCTTAAGAGATCATATGAGTTGGCTTATGCCTGGTGACTTATCTCTGATTAACAGATTTCCTTATCCTACCTTAAAACATGACAAAGCCAGGCCAGAAGCAGTGGCTCATGCCTGTAATCCTAGCACTCTGGGAGGCTGAGGGGGGAGGATCATTTGAGCTCAGGAGTTCAAGACCAGCCTGAGCAAGATCGAGACCCCATCTCTACTAAAAAAATAGAAAGAAAGTATCTGGACAACTAAAAATATATATAGAAAAAATTAGCTGGGCATGGTGGCACAAGCCTGTAGTCCCAGCTACTTGGGAGGCTGAGGCAGGAATATCGCTTGAGCCCAGGAGTCTGAGGTTGCTGTGAGCTAGGCTGATGCCAAGGCACTCTAGCCCAAGCAACAGAGCAAGACTGTGTCTCAAAAGAAAAAAAAAAACAACATGACAAAGGCTTATTTCTTTAATCAATTACAAATCAAAGAATCTTTGAACCCACCTATAGCCTGTCAATCCCCCACTTCAAGATGTCCCACCTTCTCAGGACAAACCAATGTACACCTTCCATGTAATGATTTATGATTTTACATATAATTCCTGTCTCCATGAATGTGTAAAACCTAACTGTAACCTGGTGGCCTTTGGCACATTTTCTGAGGACCCCTTGAGGCCATGTGCTCCAGGTCAGCAGTCACACACAGAATAAACCTCTTTAAATTATGTTACACTGTTTGGGTTTTTTTTCATTAACATACTCCATTATAACATTATTCAGAAAGTAGTACATGTATATAAAGAGATACAGATGTGCTTTTCTTGTTTGTTAATAGAGAACAGAAAATTTATTTCCAGCTTGAGCTACCAAGGAAGCCTGAACAGGGGAAGGAGTTTGGGCTGGAGTTTGAAAGATATGTAGGATTTGGATATACATATAGAAGTACAGAGGGAATCATGTGAGTGAAAGAAATCAAAATATTTCATCCTAAAATATACATCTTTGACATCTTTTGAGATGGCTGTTCAGAGGGCCTGCAAACAGCAGTAGCCCTGCAGAGCTGTCCTTTGTGGGAGAGATTTGCATCTATAAAGAATCTGCATTGATGCAGCCAGGCTTTCTCCAGGCCTTGGCTTGTCCAGTCTAGGAAAGATTAACTGACTGTCTGACACATTTAAAGGTCTGAAATAAACATTTACCATCTATTCTCTCTGAGGGCTACTACCTGCGAGGGTTCATCTACATAACAAGATGACCTTTACTAGCCAGGCCTTTTCCTCTCATAACCTGCTTTGCAACTATTACCTGATTTACCACCGTAGCCTTTGGGTAACTTCAAGATTGTATATGAGTTTCTATACTACACTCCATTGAGGGGTTGAAGTAATCACTCTGCAATTTTCCCCCATACACACTAATAAGTTTGTATACCTTTTCTCTTATTAATCTGCCTTTTGTGAGTTGATTTTCCAGCAAAACTTCCAAGGATAAAGGAGAAGTTTTCCCTTCTCCCCTACATGAGCAAAGACATAAATGTGAAAGTGTGAACACGCTGGGTGGCAATGGCAAACGGTGAGTGGGTACATTTGAATATCTGGTGGGTGTTGAGAAATAATAGGAGTCAAATTTGGAAAGACAGGCTGATTCAGCTAATAGAGAGTCATCAATGACTGACTATAGGGTTTGGGCTTTTAGAAGGAAAACATTGTGCTGCTATCCAGAGACGGGCTTGGAGAACATAATAATAACATCAGTTGGAACTATGAGGTGGAATGGAAAAAAGAAAAGCAAAAATGAAAGGCAAGTTAGATAGCTTTTGCTAAGTTGGTGTCAGGGAAAAGGATAAGTAAGTAGTTGAATTTGTAAATTCTGTGCATCTGCCTGAAGTCTTATTCATCTGTGATGGGAAGAAAACTCTACTAGGACTATAGACTAACCGCAGGATTAGACAAAGCTGGTGTCCACAGGTGAGTATACACTGTCCAGCTGATTCAATACCCCATGACATTCCATAGTCACATCCTTCAACCCCTACTTTTCCCCCAGTATAAATAATTTGGCAATTTTGTTGCCAACATTATTGCTATTTATGTTCTTTTGACTTAATCCAGGAATCACTTTACAGAGAATCATCCTACTCACAAATCAATCCCATTGTAGAATAAGGGTTATCATAAGCTATCTTCAAATCTGATGTAATTCCATAATACCTGATTTCTTCAGGATGTACAATTGTGATGGATTATTTCTGACTGTGACTCATAGCAGTTTTCACCAGTATCCCAGTATCTAAGAGCACCGGAAGCCTGAATCTTGCTTTGCATGCTTTAAATTGACCCTGTGGGATGTATGTATTAATAGACTGTAACAAAGAGACTCATAAAAGAATAAGGTTATTTTTCATAAGATGCAGAAAAGTATTCTTCCTTTTATCATTAAAATATCCACATGAACCTCATCTTTTCATATAGCTAAGATAGCCATGGTATCGTAGGAGAACCAAGGTAAATTGACTTGTGTTTCAGTGGAAGCATAAGTCAAATCCTCTGGCCCCATGAATTGCAATTATCACATATATCTAACATAGCGTTCAACATATGGACATTTAATTAATTTTCACTTGTCTGCCTCTTTTTATTAGATTGTGATCTTCTGAAAATTGGGAACGACATCATATCCTTAGTTTTGTTTTGTTCTCATATCCAATACCTAATTAATAGCTGTCACATAATGGGTATTAGAGAGTGTTTAATGAATAAATGAATGGAATATTAGATTTGATTTAAATCCTTTATATTTTCTTTACTTGTTTCCTTGACTTTTACTGTAGATTTTAATACTCTTATTTATTAAAATCTGACTCAAAATCTTTTAGGAAAAAGATGAGGTATGATTGTTATTATACATACACACGTTACACAAATTCTGATTCTCAAGGAAGTTCCACATATGGAAGGATTGAAAGTGAAGAAATGTTTCCAATAAAATGAAGCCAATTTTATAACCTGTCCATTATTGATAAGAATGACCAAGGGCTTTACCAAGGAGGAGAATTCAGTTCCTCTGGATCGGAGAAGTTGGTGCAGGTTTTTCTGCCAGACCCTGGTTTTACAGAGTTTGATTTTACCTACAAAACTGGCAAAGAAAACCGAGCTGAAAACCTGATAATTCCTCTAGGAGGCATCTGATAAAACCCCTGGGTATGGTATTTCCCAAAAGGTCTATTCACTAATACTAAATTATCAGGAAATAATATTCACAACATTTAATGTGATGCTAGAATGAGATATTACAGAAACAAAAGGAAACTCCCACCAAATAAATAAATAAAATCCAAAAGGTAAAAGAGACACAATAAAAATACAAGTAAAAATACATATGAAGCAAAATGCTGTTTACTTCTGGAAAAAAGCTGAATGCCTGAGGAAAAACATCAGGAGCCCGAGCTCATTTTATTGGTGAAATAATAAAATTGGATGCAAAGGAGAGCTACAATAAAGGGAGGGGAGAGTAGGGTAATTGTGAGATGGAGGGAACGTGGCTGATGGATACTCTACGGAGGAGGGTAATTATTATGACTAAGGTAGATTAGAAGGAAAATCAGTGCTAAGCCTGATGAAGGCACAGAACAGGAGGCATTAGAAAGAAATTTATTCATGTGATTAACAGGGAAAGGTTAAGAGCTATGACAGAAAAAAAAATGTGGGTAATAAATATACTATTCATGAATGTCGTTTTTTTTTTCACCAAATGACTGAGAAATTTTAGCCTTTGTTGGATTTGACAAAATGACAAATTTCTTTTTAATTTTTAAGCAAATCACAAACAAAACTCAAGATAAATTTAAAGTCTCATTTTAGAAATGATTAGACTAATTTTCTACGCATTCAAACATGAAGAGGTATGTCATGCTCTATCTTTCATTCAGACATTTGCAGCTTACATAAACATATTTTATTGTATAGCTAAGATTTAAAAACAAAAAAAAGCTAAATTGAAAATTCCTCAAGTAGAGTGATTACTTCTGTGTGTTTGTTTTTATATTTCCCCTATATTCTGGACAGCTGTGAAAGTAGTGACCAGGTCATTCCCAAAACTCTTTTTAGCCACCCTTCCTAAACAGCCGGTGTGAGGAGGGGGGTATGCACTAGAACTACTTTTATACAAAGCATAACCTCACCAGCAGAGGGCTGAGACACCGGTGGAGACAACACACGATTGTTGCCTAGTATTATTTTGCGTAGAAAATTTTAAAAATTTGATGAAACACCCTTTAGATCCTTACTAGTCTTACATGTTAGAAATGTACAACCTCAGGTCTGCCCTAAACCTACTGCATCAAAATCTTCATTTTAAAAGATCCCCAGGTGATTACTATGCACATTAAAATCTGAGAAGCACTGTTTTATCTCTTTGAATTCCCAATCATGACTTAGAAAAGTTTACAAAATAATTAATTTTAGCAGGGCAAGGAGGAGAAGAAAGTCTTCCTTAATCTCTGTTCAAAAGTACCTACTTCAGGTCCTGATCCCACCAAGGGTTACTCAGGCTACTCACTGAAAAAAAAGAGTTGATTTTTAAAGCATTTTTGTTGTTTACAAAATATTCATCTATCCTGTCTCCCCCGCCTTGGATTACACATAGGTATTCACAGAAATTCTTTATGATGCTGTCAGAGAACAGTAAAAACATCCATTTGTTTAAACTGTCTTATATCAAGTTTTCACTTGATGTAGTTATGTTTTAGGAGACATGATTTGAGTTGCAGTATATCTGATTTTGTAAAACACGATTTTAATGAGGTTTTATACTTTGTGGAAAGTATAGAGAAAGACATATATAAACAAGGGGCAAGAAAGTGTGGTTATATAAGTTACTATAAATCTGAGTTGAATAAAAATAGAACTTAAAAAATACTGTGAGTCATACCAGCATCTTCAGACATGCAAATCAAAGAAAGTTCATGTATATTGAACAAACCATGGTTGGAATTAACTTGTTCATCTATTAGTGTTTATAAATCAGCCTTTCTGATTAATAAATAACAGAAATGGTTTTTTTCTCTGATGTATTAAAATTTGACTACTTGGATTTTTTTCCAGGTAAAAAGTTAATGAATGATCTTATTTTATAGCATATTGTTATGAAAAACTACTAAATCTTCCTTAAAAGTGAGAGAGCTACAGTTAACCATTGAATGAAATAATTTATCCCATATTCTGGCTTTTTCAAAAGCAGGCAGTATTAGTATCTCTGTCATCATTTCTAATTATGACACTGTCAATCTAATTGATGATATACATAAAATACTAGAAAGAAATAATTCACTGCAAATAATTATGCAAAAGTCAGCAGCACTAAATATGTGAGTGTTAGAAAATTAGGGGTTTTGAATATAAATTAATTAGAAAGGTGAATGCAACCTAATAGATTGATTGCTAACCCATAGCATTGACTCACTGAGCATGCCCATAGAATTGAAACATAAAATGTTAGTTATTTCATGAGCAGATCTATGCTAACGTTTCTTTATAAATTTCGGTATGGGCCACATTTAAGAAGAAAGGCCTGTCATATTTCAGTAGTTAGGAAAATCTTTACCTCAAGAAAGGACTGCAAGTCCTAGAATCCCTGATTTCCACCCCCTTAAGCTCTTTTCCTGAAAAATCTATGTTAATACCATTTTACTCTGAGGTTCTCAGAGGTAAGTGATGATCTCAGTGAATACTTAAGAAGCCAGATAATTCTTTAGAGAATTACTTTGTCCTCCAGAGAATTCCCACAGTGTACACATATCATTTGGGTGTTCAATATACATTTGCTAAAAGTTACCATTATTGACTAGCTCTTAATAAGACTGAACATGACTAAATACAACTTAGAGTCTTAACAAGGACAACTCCATTTTCTTAGGCAGTTGAAATGTAATTGATTTTTTATGTTTTCCTTGAAAAGATACATTACTAAAAATATTCTTTGTATGTAAGGAATGTTAAATTGAAGATGTTATAATAGAAACACTCCCAGAAATTTATAAACAGGCATTTATACAGGGTTTTTATGCTATATTTGATTAAAGGTTAATTCATATTTATATTGAACCCTTAAAACGCAGTGATTAGACAAGTGATTGAAAAAAATGACAATTCAGATGCCTTAGAAATTTCCATACACATAACATTTTTAAAGATTGTTATAAGATAAGGAAAATGAATTGGCTGTTCTAGTATGGCAGTTTAAAAGTCATCACAAGAGGATAAAATTCAACATTTAAAATATCACTGTCATTAAAGCAATGAGGTTGACAGAATAAACATAAGATGAGTAGAATAGACTACAAAGATAAGGTACAGGGCCAATAGTATATGAGAATTTAATATATCCTAAAGGTGACTTTACTAAGTAATGGGAAAGAGATAGATTACCCAGTAAGTGATGCTGTCTATCACTTTATATAAGGAAATGTACATTATAAAATATATTACTGGAATAGTAAAGATACAATGTATAAAATGAAACTAAGTATAATTATAATTAATTAAATATTAAGTCATTTAAAAAGTAAGCCTGAGGTGGGAACACTTTTCTAAGCCAGGCATGAAGCCCAAAGTCATTAAATTATTTTGACAAATTAGACTTTCTAAAATTTAAAACTAACTCCTGGTAAAAAATAAAACAAATAAAAAAACAATTTTAAAGCAATTCACTGAGGAAAATATTTTCAATACATTTAAAAAAATCAGTTATTACCTCAAATATACAAAAAGCTCCTAGTCACAAAGAAGAAAAGGAAAACAGTGCAATAGAAGAAAAAATGAGTCATGGATAAGAATAGATAATTCACAGAGTAAGACATAGTAATAATCAGGAGACTTTTAAACAGTTGTTCACCTTTAATCTAATTAAAGAAGTGAAAATGGAAGCATCATATAAATTTCATTTGAAATCTTTTCCACTAATAAAGCTTCAAAAGTTGCACTGTTACTGAAAATTTAAATTGGAGCACCCACTTTGGAAGATACTTAGCAATATCTATTAATATTTTTTAAATGTGATGCTCAGTAAATACACTTTTAAGATCTAGCCTAAAAAACAGAAAGAGCAATACACAGGATGTGTGTACAAGGATATTCCATGCATTATTATTTACAATATGAAATGATTGAAAAAAACAGAAATATATAGTGATAGGAGAATAGTGAAGTAAATTGGGTACATTCATTCAATTAAAATATCATGCAATCATCATAGATAATGTACTGATTCATAAAGAAATTCATGATAGAATTGATCATTGAAAAAAAGGGGTTCATACATAAAAATGCTTTTTTCAAATGAATGAATATTTAACAGTTTAACTATTGTCTTATAGTGTCTTATATATGTCTTATATAAGACATATATAACTATTGCCTTATATATGTGTGTGTATCTATATAAGTGTCAATATTCTGAAAACATTTATTATTTGATTCCTCTGAAACAGGATTAGAAGAAAAGGATGGGAAGGAAGATTCACTTTATATTATCTTGAAGTAGTAAGCTTTTGAGGAGATTTTCACTTTTTTTTTTTTACTAATTTTTACATTCTGGAGACAAATATATGAGTCTCTAGCAACGTAAGCTCATTTTCTTTGGAAAAAAATCTTACATCAAATTTATGCCCTCTCAGTATGAACAAAACTATCTATTTTTCAAGAAAGTTTACTGATTTGGATTGAAAAGAAACATTAACTGCCAAGATTTTTGTAATTTTTGTTTTAATTCTAGAAAAAAACAGAAAAGCTGATAAGCTTCGTTAATTCTTTTTCTGCCAGCTTTTGGGAGCTAACCTCTTAGAAGTTCACGCCAGCATGTGCCACCTAGTGGCATATTAAGGACTATATTGCAGTAATTGAAAGACAAAAACAAAGCATAAAAATCACTTTTCTTGAACTACTATAAAAATCATGAGTCACTTATCCAATTTATCAGTAAGAATTTAAATCCTTATACCTCTAATAATAATAATAAATAAATAATATGACAAATAATAACAATACTAAAAAGCTAACATAAACAGGCTTATGATTTATATTTTCAATAATTAATTATGTTTCTTTTGCCCTATTTGGGTCATCTGCATGTTATGGTATGAGTTGCTTGACATATTTCTCGACTGCGGTTGAAGAGTATTTGGCATCCTTTCTCAGCTGTTTCTAGTTTGCCTTATTAGCGTGGTTTCAAACCTCAGCATGCATCAGAATCACCTGGAGGTCTTGTTAAAACGCAGGCTGGTGGACCACATCCCCAGAGTTTTTGATTCAATAGGTGTGGGTTGGGCCAAAAATTTACATTTCTCACAGGTTCGGAGGGGATGCTGATACTACTGCACCGATGATCACACTTTGAGCATCACTGCTTTGTCATACTGCAGAGACTAGAAAGCAAAAACTACATTTTCCAGATTCCCTTGTAGCTAGGGATCTAGATGTGAGTTAGGTTTCATCGATTACATGTCCTCTCCTGTAATTTGGAGGATGAATGAAAGGCGAGAGCTAATTCCATGCTCCTTTTGGCTATTTTCCGTGGCAAACAAGGGCACAGAGAACAGAGGGTTTTCCACAGTAGCACTCCTGTGTCCAGTTTCCAGCAAAGGTGGTGGCTGGACTTGGCATTGTCTTTTCAAATGCAAGCTCCAGGGAGACTGAGAGGCCTCTGTGGTGGCAGTGGCAGCAGCAGTAGCAGTAGAGGTGGCCTGACTTCAGTTTCCTGTTCCCTGGGGCACAGCTTCAGCAACCAGATTCTCACAGTGGCCTCCAGAGTCCTCTTCTGACTGTGGCAGGGGTGCTGTCATCTCTGGTTGGTCAGTTCTGTGGTGTTTGGGGATTCTTACTTGGAAGCCCAGCATAATCTCTGCTGCTTCCAGCCTTTCAGATAATCTCATAAGCACCTAATTATCCTGCATAAAACATCCAGCTTGGTTTCTGTTTCCTGTAATAAATCCTGACCCAACAGAACACACAAATATGTTAAGGAAATGTTCAAAGTCAGAAATTTCATCTGTGATTCATTCCTTTGTAACCATGAGCACATTGTGCACTTTGTTTCTGTAAATAGACGTGTCTTAGACTAAAAATAGTTTGCCATACTATCTAACAAAAATGTCAAGATATTTAAAATAATAAGGGAAATTTTCTTCAAATCTAACTGCACTCTACTTTGGAAGCTCACTACTTATTATGAAACGTGCTATTCCTCAAATGATAAAATCGTGGGGCGAAAAGGAATCTCACAGGTTATATGATCTAATTGCTCTTCCTGCACCCTTTGTCCTTGTATAACAGAAAAAGTAAGTGAAATTCAGAAAACTTAAATGACAGCCTACTCTCAAGTCCAGGTTTTCAAATAGAATTAATATCAGCTAATTAAAGGATAAATTAGTTACCTGATTTACTGCCAGAAATAGTTTCTACCTTATATACCATCACATTTACATGCTTTCTTTATGTTAACATGTTTCCCATACCTTAGAGTATTCTGCTATGATAGTATAAGGCTGAGTGTGTTATATTAAGTGATAAGAATAGATTACAAGGATAATAGCAATTATATGCACTTTGTAGTTTATGTTATTTTTAAAAATCTTATAAACTCAAGTGATTTTTTTCCTCCAGTCCTATGGACAGTAGGCACAGTTTAGGAGTAGCAGAATGAAATTCAATTTACATACGGTCTCTATTCATGTAACTGAGGCCCTAGTGAATTTGACTCACACCAAAAAGACTGTTGAGCTTCTTGAAAGAAAGATACCCTACAAAATAGTCATAGAAATGCAAATTTATTTTTATGCTGTGTTGTGTGTATTTCTGGGGGAAAAAAAAAGCTATCCTAAATCTTTGGAATCCACACAGGAAAAAAATCAGGAAATGTGAAATTGTCTAAGTCCATTGAATAAGTGTAGTTAGTGTCTATAAGATACCCGTAGGCTCAGGAATTATGCGCTCAAGAGAGAAAGCATACTTCTAGAAATCAGAGCTTTGTTCTCCAGGAAACAGTAAAGCTAGTAATCAAAATGAAATAAAGGCACCCAGTGAAGATTCCCATAGGTAAAACTGCTTCCTAAGTGGAGGATTGATTGCTCTCAGCTTCTCCTTTTATGTTCATCTTTCTACCACAAAAGCCCATTCTCTGTGGCATTTCATAAGGTTGCTAATGATTTACTGTTGGCAGATGCAGGAGCCTCGAGGGGAGATACACAGAAATAGAGCAATTGTTTTTTAATGTAGGACATAAATAGATTTTAAAATTTTTGTCCCATTACTTTTCCTAGGAAAAAAGAATGCATTTTCTCTGGTTATCTTAAATCTATATGTTTATCTTAATACTTGAATATTATATGTGTTACTGCAGGAAAATTGTGAAAAAGACAATTTACTTTGATACTTTCTTATTTCACTTTCCTTTTTCCATTGCCTTAACAACCTGCAGGGTCACTGTCAGGGTTGCTATTGCCATTGATCCTTACTCAAAATTACACCTCCCTCTGTGGCTCTATTAACATTCTGTTATTCATTGGGGATGATTTTACATTATGTTAGAAGAAAGGGTGTCTAATAAACAATTCATACTAAAGTATAAATGTTAGGCAGGGACCAAATCTGCAGGTGGCAGATACAGGCCAGGAGGGCGGTTTCCTAGGGGCAGAGAAGTGGAGGGAGGGAAATGCAGGAAAACACAGCCAACAATAGCAAAGAGGGAACTTGAGGTTTTGAGGTAAACACACCTGTGGAGCTGCAACTTTGTTAAAAGAACACCTGTCAATCTTGTATATCAATTATCTGGTAACATTCCACACCTCCCCTAAGCCCTCCCCAGACCAGGTCGATAAAAGGAAACTACCTGGCCATCCTCAACGTCTTTCCCCACTCCTGGAGACTGCGGGTTCCTCTCTGAAACATACTTTCGCTTTGTATAGCTCCCTCCTTTTCTGCAATAAAAGCTGTTTGTGTAGAATTGCTTCCTGTCTGTGGTCACTCTGTCATACCCATCCTGCTTGTAAATTTTCCAAGCAAGCAGCCAAAGAACCAGGATGGCAGTCTGCCGAGAAGCCAGACCAAACAATAAATAATGGCCCCCATACATTTCCACCTTAAAAGAAGTCACTTAACCAAATAAGTTGCTAAATTGTGAAATTAATCTGGGCGGGAGAGACTAAAATGCAATTTTCTTTGGGAAAAATTACTCAGCCATAATCAGTGTAACAACTTGTGCAAGACTTATTTTTTGTTCAAAATATATAAACAAGAAAATATATCAATTAACAGTATTGACAGTGTTTTGGGTTGATTGTCAGCCACATGGGCCAAGGACTAAACATCATTTTAACCATCATTAACTTCTAATCATGACCCTGAATCATTTCTTACATTTTATCTCTTAATAAGTACTAAATTTTAGGCTACTTATACTAGTCCATAAATGGAAAATCAAAATTGAACCCAAATTCCATCCATTCAGTCTGGGAGGCTATGAACGATAACTCAACCTACCTCCCAGATTTCTGTCAAGTTGGCTGTGTGATGATGTTAGAGAAATATGAGCCTTTAATCTTGTAACAGAAGTAAGGGCCTGGAAAAGGGCAAAATGTGTTACAAGTTTTCTCTTTCAACCACCACCCACCCCCTTTTTGGGAATTAAAACATGCATTCCTGCCTGAGGCCAGCAATCAGAGGGGCTAAGGAGTGTTCTTTGTTTTCTGTACCAGAGGAGATGGCTCAACGGAATTGTCCAGACAGAGGTCATGCATGAGATTGTCTTCACTGGAGATTCTGTAAACAGGAATAGCCCAAAGCTGAAGATTCCCTTTAAAAGCTCTGTATTTCTACTTAAAGGGAGGACAACGGTACTTTAAGAAAAGAGTCTGCCATCCTCCTCTCTTGCCTGCAAATTAATAAACTTCTCTTTTCCTTTTCTTCAAACCACATGTCCTCATTCTTCATTCAGCCGTACCAAACTTTTGGTAACAATCTGACATTATAATAGTATATGAGGGAGCTGGCTTGAGGTTTTACTATGTGGGGCACGTTTTTTCCCCTCAAAATCAGACTTCCTTTCATTTTGGGTATCAGAGTATTCACTAATAAATCCTTAGATAATATTCTTTGATAATATGGTAATGCTACTAGTGATCCAAATCTAGCAGGTCATGTATACAAAGTATTAAATGCATTATGTATATAACACACATATAGCTGAGGCACTGGGAACTTTAACATTCAAATTTAATATAAGAGAGAATCTATTCCACTGGTTTCTGAAACCTGCTAGCTTCGAGTTCCTGCTTTGCCCAGGTGTATCAGTCTGTGGATTCTCTCTTTAACCAAGATAAGCTACTGCTACTTGTAGGGACCAAAGACCCCATAAAGGTTTGCTGAAAAATTACCAACAGATTGCAGATTGATTAATAGGAGGAAAAGGATACAAATTTATTTAACCTGTATACAGGGGAACCCTCAGAATAGAGATTCAACTCCCGAACAGGGTTTAGAAGCTTTTATGACTTTCTGATAAAATGGGTTATGGGAGGGGGGAGAAGAGAAATTCTGTTGAAGGGCAATAAAGGATTGCTAGGGAGGATGAATGGAGGGGGAACAGAGATAAACTGGAAAACAGTTCTCTTTGGAATTTAAATGAGTCTGAGAGAAGAGAGATTATCTTAGTGTCTGTTCAGATGTGGTCACATTGCTGGTCTTCCAAGGAGGGAAGAAAACAATAATTGTTCTCCTAGGTGGGTCTGGACCTTGGGCAGATAAAGAAACTTAAACATTTTTGGAGAGTGCGTATGGTGGTGCCGGAGTGACCGTGAGGCTTCTTCAGTCAGTCCTGCATAGCAAAATGCCATATTTTAGGGTAAAATAATATATATTTTTTTGAGGCATGGTCTCACTCTGTTGCCCAGGCTAGAGTTAAGGAGAGTCATCATAGCTCACTGAAGTGTCAAACTCCTGGGATCACTTGAGCTTAATCCTCCTGCCTCAGCCTCCCAAAGTGCTAGGATTGTGGATGTAAAATATTTCTAATGTCCTTCATACTCTTCTTTGGGCCTTCTGAGTTCTGAAAAGCACCCTTACATATCCATTCCCCAAGTAGATTTGTCTTCACTCAGACAGTCATTGAAGTTTAAGGAGTTACAAAGGTGTGGCAGCATAGATCTGCAGGACCAACTAAGGATTTATTATGGGAAATCAGACACTCTGTTTATAAACTGTCCTTCAGTCATTCTCATTTGCCATCACACAGTCCAGCATTCTGGCTTTCCTCAGGTTATTGGCCTCCTTTCTCTTCCTCAGTGACTCTCTCCTTCCATTTCTCCCTCTTGTGGTCAGGAAATTCAAAAAGTCTTATTTTATTATGAGGAGCAACCTGACATTTGTTTGTCTCTCTCTCCTCAGCCCTTCTATGTGTAAACCACATTTTCCACATGCAAATGTCTCGTGAAAGTATTAGGTAGATGGTGAGGGATTCCAGGTCTTGTAGGGACAAAAGTGGGTGCTTCAGTGATTCACACCCCTGCACATGGGCTTTCAGAGAGGCTCATGGGAGTTCTGCATGCACAGTAAAACTCAGGTCATGCAACTCCCGGCTGTCCAATCAAAGTAGTTCCATGGTGACGTCTGAGCCACAGGGAGGTCCCAATCTGGGCACTATAAAACAAGATGCAGACCATAACCAAGCCCCCTTTTTTTGGCCCCTTCCTTTGGCTCTCCCTATGCTGTGACAGTGGGTCTGGTTGTCATCTGTGTCGTATGCACCATGCTCTGTAAACGTGTATCTTGCTCTTGTTCTATAAGCCCATCTTTCTCTCCTCAATAAACTTCATTTTTGTGCTTGCCTAACTTTGGTACATCTAGTTATTCTTTGGCCACAAGGGTGCCAAGAAGTGATCAGACCAAAACCTGACAAAAGCATTTTGCTAAAGAAAAAAACGTCAACCTGAAAAAACCATTCCATTTCTCTAAGTTATAGAAGCAGATACATTGTTAGAGTTTTACAAAATGCAACCATATTTTCTCTTCAATATGTCTGACCAAGTATCTATTTCTAAATACAAATATAAAGACAGATATGTATATTTAAACCATAATAATTAATTTTGGATTAGGTTTAATTTGAAAAGTTACTGTACATGAGCCAAATAATAATTAAACTTATTCATATTTTACATACCCATCGATTTGGCTGGCTCATTGCTATGGTAGATTCCTCTTGTGTGAGTAGCAAAATTATTAAGAATCTGTGTTCTTGTATTGCTAGTCTTTCCAGATGAAGAAAAAACAGAACAAAACAAAACAAAAAGAATCTGTGCTTTGATGTGTATCTATAAATGATATTTTTCTATTAATAGACAATAATTTTTACTGTGCCCTAAGATAGATTCTATAGGTCAACTTGGAAGAAAACTCAATGAATAATTTTGAGCTATTAGTTTATGATTAAATGTCATGGTTAACCAGCAGAGCTGTATTTCAGGTACTAGTCAAGGGCAAATTCTGGAAATACACTTTCAATATATGTTTTCCCCAAATATTTGATAGATAGTCATAGCAACACTCATTGTTTTTGCCTCTGTAATAAACAGAAAGAAAAATACAGAAAATTACACAAGGAAAATCTGAAAGTACCTATTATACCAGAAAAAATTTTATACCATGGAATTTAAGGCCCCAAATTACATAGGAGATACTCAGAAACTTAATTATTCCTTCCCTCATTGATGATTACTTATCAATGCAAATAGCAAAGAAAAATTATTTTAATTAATGTGCATATTAAAGTGAGGAAGAAACTATGCCTTTATGACTGATGTTCTCTATAAGAATAATTGCCTCATTAACCTTACAGTATCAACTCTGCCTCATTATGAAGGTCAAATAAATGGATTTATGTATTTGAGTAGGAGAAAATTTTATATAAAGTGTTGAAAGTGCTACTAAATCATTTGTTAGACACACAATTTTAAAAGACAGTCCTAAAAGTTAAATGAAATAGGCATAGAGACATAAACCATAACATGTGCAATTACTATCTTTTACATTATTTTTTCAAAGAAAGAACGATGACTCAGGATGGCATAAACTATACGTATTCTTGGAACAAGACATGATCAAAGTAGGAAGTGTTTCCTCTATATAAGACTTTAAAAATACAATGGCATGATTTCTACAGAGAGAGCTTAAAATATAAAATAAGATATGACAATGTCTCTGATTATACAAAAAATTAGTGTGCTATTTTTAGAACACCACTTCAAGAAGTGTCAAGATTCCTGGCCTATGTTAAATGACCATACCCATATTGTTTCCCCCAAATTTTGAAAGTAATTATCCTTCCTACAGATATTAAATCTCTCTGAAACAAATTGAACATAAACAAGAAATATTTCACTATAAATGGACTCTCACTTTAATAGAAATTGCCAAAAAATAAGGAACCATTGAATTAGTTTTAAAAGGCTGAGATGTTAATTAAACCTCTTGGATTTTCAAAGGTCTGTAAAAATAACCAACTCCAATACTAACATTTTCATAACCTATAATTCTATGACAGCTTTGGTCATTATAGTAAAACATGACAAATGTTCATCTTTGCTTTCATCAAAGTATTCTTGTGTCTAAATGAAAAAGAAACTTTCCATGATTTTTTTCATATCTAACTGAATTTTTAATTTTAGAATTGTTTTCTAAGGAAAAGTTTTGAGGATAGTAGAGGGTTCTCATATGCCCTGTGCTGAGTTTCTCCTATTATGAACATATTAGTAGGGTGCATTTGTCACAACTAATAATCCAATATTGATACATTGTCATTAACTAAAATCTACAATTTATTCAGACTTTAATACTTTCTTTCTCATGATGATTTTCTGTTACATTTGGGGCAGTGCGTTATATTTAGTTGTCATGTCTCCTCAGTCTTCTTTGGCCTGTGACAGTTTCTCAGACTTTTCTTATTTTTGATGACTTTGACAGTTTTGGTGAATGCTAGTTTCAAAATTTTAGGTAATTTCTAAAATATCCCTCAATCTGTGTTTGTGTGATGTTTTTCCCATGGTAAGAGCAAGGCTATGAGTTTGGGAGGGGATGACCAAACAGATAGAATGCCATTCTTAACATATCATATGCGAGAATACATGCAATCGCTATGACTGATCACTACTGATGTTGACTTTGATTACCTGGCTGTGGTAGTGTTTGTCATCTTTCTCCACTATAAAACTTACAGTTGAATATTCAGTAAATGTTAGTATGTATTGCAAGAGTTATCTTCTTTTCTTAAAAAACAGAACACACACCCAGCTGTCTAGTGAGGATTAGGACTCTTTCTGCCTGGAAAAAAGGAGTTAAGAGAGGCCTCAAATTCTCTTTCAGCTCTACAGTCCCAAACTCCCATTCTCTTCTGCTAACAGAAGCTGAGTAAGTGGAATCTCCATATTATAAAGAAATTGATGGATGATCCTAAACACAACTGTGAAGGCCAAGAACTAATTGGAACCCCACACTGTGAATGTTTGGACCAGCCTGAATTATCTTTACTTTTAAACTTGATTTTAGGAATAATTTCTGGATTTCTACAGCATTTTTAGGTTGAAAGGCTTAGGACACAGATGGAGCATCTAACTTAAAATAATAGATGCCCATAAACCCCAACCACATCAATAAGAGAAAATAAAGTGGTGGACAAGGAGGAAATTTACAGGACAGAACTGTGGCAGAATTGGGAGTGGGGAGATCATGTATGGGGGAGAAAGAGTTGTCAGAAATTTATTTGAACTAAATTCAATGTCATAGTCCCACAAACATTAAAGTTCCCTAGACTTTAGCAAGTGAATTATATATAAGATTGCATTTAACTTGTATTATTGCACTAGTTTAAAAGCCCCTTGCCTTCAGAGGCTTAGAGTCTAATGAGAGAGACAAGGAAAGACTAAATAAATGTAATGATCATGGAAAGAGCTACTACACTCATCTAATAAGAGAAAAAAGGTCCCCACACAGATGCACACACACAGACACATTCATATACATTTATAATCTGTATTCTTTATTAATATACCCCACTGTGGTTTGTTGGTAGGGATTGCGTATTAATATACCCCACTGTGGTTTGTTGGTAGGGAGTGCGCGTGCGTGCATGTGTATGTGTGTGGTGCATGGGTACTTCATTTGGAAAACACGTGCCAGCATGTTAGCAGTAATTGAGGGCTAATGAAACAGATACACGTGGGAAAGAACATCCTGGTTTTTCCAACAGTGCAAAGCTAAAGTGAGTCAGAGGTAACCTTAACTGAGATGACCTTGTAGCCGTCTGCCATTTCCCAGGCACGTCAATAGGACATGAGATAACAGGATACAAAAATATAAAAACTCTGTCTCCCTGGCCAGTTACTGGTGTGGCAGCGTAATTAGGAAAAAAAACAGAGAAGGCAAATAAAAGCTAGAATGAAAACCAGCAGGTCATGTGGTAGCACATGATGGTCAGTATAAATTAGAGGTTAAGATCATGAACTCCAAAAACAGAGTTTTGGAGCTCAGATTCCAGCTCTGCCACGTACCAAGTATATGACCTATCTGTACCTCCATTGTATAATCTGTAAAATTAGTATAATAATAGAAACTATATCATATTATAAGATAGTTTTAAGGATTAAATGAGTTAATATCTGTGATGTTAAGATTAACTCTTATGTGTAGCAACCATGTAAGTGTTAATTGTTATTACTTCTTATAGCAACTAAGGGTAGTTTCTCACAGCTGCTCTATGTAAGCAGTTTGGAATCCAATAAACATGTTTTAGCTCTTACCGAGTATGTACAACCCTGGGTAAGTCATTTATCTTCTCTGAGTTTGTTTTCTCAACTTTAAAATGGGTCTTTTGAGGAATAAATAAAACTATGCATATAAAACCCATAAGACAGCAGCTTACGCATAATAAAGAATGAGTAACAATGTTTATCACAATTATTAACATGTCAATAGAACTGGCCGAATAAAAAGTAGAAGTTAACCAAGTGAAGAGAGGTCTCTTAATGAAAAGTGCTAGATCCTAGCACTGCTATCAATGAACTTGTAGGGTCCCAAACACTTATAAGGAGGGGGCAGTATGCTGCTACTTTCAAGGCCACAGAAAATGTTGTCTAATGTTGTTACCAAAATATATTCTATGATTTGATTTTTGACTGAGAGAGCAGCATTATATTGTCCAGCAGGTTGTGTTTCCTATATTTGGTGGGTGTGACTTGCATGCAAAAGAAATATAAACCAGGAAGGCACTGTGGCTCACACCTGTAATCCTAGCACTCTGGGAGGCTGGGGTGTGAAGATCGCTTGAAGTCAGGAGTTTAAGACCAGCCTGAGCAAGAGCAAGACCCCATCTCTACTAACAGAAAAAAATTAGCCAAGCATAGTGGTGCATGCCTGTAATCCCAGATACTTGGGAGGCTGAGGAAAGAGAATTGCTTGAACTCAGGAGTTTGAGGTCACTGTGAGCTAGGATGACACCACAGCACACTTACCTGGTGACAGAGCGAGACTCTGTCTCAAAAAAAAAAAAAGAAAGAAAGAAAGGAAGAAAGAGAAAGAAAGAAAGAAAGAAAGAAAGAAAGAAAGAAAGAAAGAAAGAAAGAAAGAAAGAAAGAAAGAAAGAAAGGAAAACCTACACAAAATTATTTGTACACTTCATGATCTAGACATATTTTTGTGAAATAGTTATAATCACTAGATTTTTCTTAATGCCAAGGTTGCCCGCTTTTGTCCTTCCACCTTCTGGATGGGATAATGTGGCCTGAAAGCCCTCAGCAGATGCTAGCACCATGATCTTGGACATTCCAGCCTCTAGAACTGTGAGCCAAATGTGCTTCTCTTTTCTGAAAACAAATGGAAATGGAAAGCGTAACATACCAAAACTTATGGAACACAGCAAAACAAAAGTAAGAGGAAAGTTTATAGTAATAAACACCTACATCAAAAAGTAGAAATATTTCAAAGAGAAAAAAAGGTAATAACACATCTCAAGGAGCTAGAAAAGCAAGAACAAAACAATCCAAATTAGTAGAAGAAAAAAATACTAAAGATCAGAGCAGAACTAAACGAAATAGAGATTTAAAAAGCAAAGCAAAAGATCAAGAGAACAGAAAGTTGGTTATTTTAAAGATAAACAAAATTAACAAATCATTAGGTAGACTAGTAAAAAAGAGAGAATCATACATGAAAAAGGAACCAATACAACTGAGATCACAGCAATACAAAGGATCATTAGAGACTATTATGAACAACTATATTCCAAAACATTGGGAAACTTAGAGAAAGTGTATAAATTCCTGGACATATATAACATACCAAGATTGAACCAGGAAAAATAGAAAATCTGAACAGACCAAAAATAAGTAGCAAGATTGAATCAGTAATAAAAATTCTCCCAACAGAGAAAAGCCCAGGACTTAATAGCTTTACTGCTGAATTCTATAAAACTTTTAAACAAAAACTAATACCAATTCTTCTCAAACTATTCTTAAAAATTGAAGAGAAGGGAATTCTGCTTGACACATTCTATGAAGCCAGCTTTACCTTGATACCAAAATCAGGGGAAAAAACACACACACACAACAGAAAAGAAACCTACAGGCAATATCCCTGATGAGCAGATGAAAAAAATCCTCATCAAAATACTAGCAAATTGAATCCAACAGCACATAAAAAACAAACAATACACCAAGATGAAGTAGTATTTATCCCAGGAATGCGAGGATTCAAATTAATAAATGATACATCATATTAACAGAATCAAGGACAAAATACATATGGTCATATCAATAGATGCAGAAAAAGCATGTGATAAAATTCAACATCTCTTCATGATTAAAACTCTCAACAAATTAGGTATAGAAAGAACATATCTAAACACAGTAAAGGTCATATATGGCAAACCCACAGCCAGCATCATACTAAATGGGGAAAAGCTGAAAGCCTTTCCTTTCACAACTAGAGCAAAACAAGGTAGCCCACTTTTACCACTCCTATTCAAGGTAGAACTCAGTGTCTCAGCCAGGGCAATTAGGCAAGAGATAGAAAATAAAGGGCACCCAAATTGAAAAAGAGGAAGTCAAATTGTCCCTCTTTGTAGAAGACATAATTTTACATATAAAATCCTAAAAATGGCTGGGTATGGTGGCTCATGCCTGTAATCCTAGCACTTTAGGAGGCCGAGGCAGGAGGATCGCTCGAGGTCAGGAGCTTGAGACCAGCCTGAGCAAGAGCGAGATCCCTTCTCTACTAAAAATAGAAAGAAATGATCTGGACAGCTAAAAATATATATAGAAAAAAATTAGCCGGGCATGGTGGCACATGCCTATAGTCCCAGCTACTCGGGAGACTGAGGCAGAAGAAGGATTGCTTGAACCCAGGAGTTTGAGGTTGCTGTGAACTAGGCTGATGCCACAGCACTCTAGCCCAGGCAACAGAGCAATACTCTGTCTCAAAAAAATAAAAAATAAAATGAAATGAAAATAAACCGAAAAACTCCATGAAAAAACTTAGAACTAATAAAAAATTCAGTAAAGTCACATAATACAAAATCAACAACAAAAATCAATGCTAATAGTGAACTAGCTGAAAAAGAAATCAAGAAATCAATTTCATTTACAAAAAAAAAAAATCCAGAAATAAATTTAACCAAAGGGATGAAGTATCTCTAGAATAAAAACTAAAAAATTCTGTGAAAAAAATTGATGTGGTCACAAAAAAAAAAATATGGAAATGTATCCCATGCTAATGAGACTAGAGGATTTAATATTGGTAAAATGACCATATCACCCAAGCAATCAATAGATTAAATGCCATCTCTATCAAAATACCAATGACACGCTTCACAGAAATAGAAAAAACAATCCTAAAATTTGTATGAAACCATAAAAGACCCCAAATAGCCAAAGCAATATTGAGCAAAAAGAGCAAAGCTGGAGGCATCACACTAGATGACTTCAAAGTATACTAAAAATCTATAGTAAACAAAATAGCATGTTATTGGTATAAAAACAGACACATAGACCAATGGAACATCACAGAGAACTCAGAAATAAACCCACATATTTACAGCCAACTGATTTTCAACAAAGTTGCCATGAATGCACATTAGAGAAAGAATATGCTCTTTAATAAATGATGCCAAGAAAACTGTATATTCATATGCAGAAGAATGAAACTTGACCCCTGTACTCCACCATATATAAAAATAAAATCAAAATAGATTAAAGACTTACACATAAGATCTGAAACAAAACCTGATTTTAAAATGGGCAAAGGATCTGAATAGACAGTTGTCAAAAGAAGACATACAAATGTCCAGCAAGTATTTAATAAAATTCTCAATATCACTAATCATTAGGTCAATGTCACTAATCATCAGAGTGATGCAAATCAAAACCACAATGAGCTACGATCTCACCCCATAGAATGAGTTTTATCAAAAGGACAATAAGTAACAGTTCTGGCAAGGATGTTTGGGAACTCTTACACACAGTTGGTGTTAATATAAATTAGTACACGTGTTATGGAAAACAGTGTGGTGGTTCTCCACAAAACTAAAATAGAACTACCATATGATCCAGCAATCCTTTTTAGACTTTTCAAAAACTTGAAGAGAAAGGAACAGCATTACACCTCATAGAGAAAGACACTACAAGAAAACTACAAACTAATATCCCTTATGAACATTAATGCAAAAATCCTCAAGAAAATACTAGCAATTAATTTCAGCAGCAAGTAAAAAAATTATATGGCATGACCAAGTAATATAACTATCCTGAGTACAAGAAAAAATGCACCAGTCCCTTCCTCAGAAGAGAAGGTGAAGTCCTTGAGTGATTTTTCACTCTTCTTTTGATATACTATATCTTAACTACTAAGATGTAAAATAACAATACTGAAATACTGACATAAACTCTATATACCTTAAGTTACATAATAAAAGAATAAAAGAAGGAAAGAAAAAGATATTTGCATAACATATGTATATGTGCACACAAACTCATTCTTAGCAAAATAGAAATATTCATGACAATTGGAATCCTCATTTCTGTAACTGGTCATGTGGTCCTCACTGCTATTTATAACTACCTTCTTCTGTTACTTACTTTGTATTCTCTTTGCCTTCAACAAGTACCTCAGCTGGTTGTGGTTCATTACTTGGTAGAGTGACCCAAACCTTCATTCCCGAAAGGTATGGGCAACTGGTAGTCCCGCCTGGATTGGACTGTAGTAGTTTCCCATTGATCTTAGTCATAGGGCACGGTAATACTGATAGGCCCTAAAGACCTCCTGTATTTCCATTATGGAGTAGTAGTCCAATTTCCAATTTCCTTTTGGTAGTTGGATCAATCACCCCAGCTAGCATCATAACTCCCTTTTTAGCTCATTGGCTTAGACACATGAGGAATTTTAACTTTCAGTTCAGTGGAATCATTGTGTCACCTGGTAGAAGCATTGTTCCTTCTGGAATGTATGCCTCTAGGCCAGCAGAGCATAAAGTCATGGGAACAGTAAACAAAATTTCTTTTAGTGAGTCACTAGAGGTAATGGTGACTGCCACTCTTATTTCTACCCTTTGGTTCCAAGCCCCATGAATCCTGAGTATGGAAGAAATGGTAATATATATTGTATGTTGATTCAGACTATATACAGCCTCTGGAGAAACTTGCCCCAGCCCTGCAAAGTATTGTCATCTAGCTGATGTGACTGTGTCTTCAAAGGGCCATTACAATGTTCTATCAAACCAACTGCTTCAAGATGATGAGGAACGTGGCAGAATATTCCATGAAGATGAGCCCCTTGCCATACTTCTTTGGCTGTGAAATGAGTTCCTTATTCAGAAGCAGTGCTGTGCGGAATATCATGACGTTAAATAAGGCCTTGTGTAAACCCATAGATGGTATGGAAGTTTTGGCAGAAGCTCACTGTGTAGAGAAGCCAAATCCATATCCAGAGTGTCTATCCCAGCAAGGATAAAACACTGCCCCTTTCATGATGGGAGAGGTCCAATGTAATCAACCTCTCACCAAGTCGCTGACAGATCACCCTAGGGGATGGTGCCACATCAGGGGCTCATTGTTGGCCTCTGCTGCTGGCACATTGAGCACTCAGCAGTGGCTATCCCAGTTCAGCCTTGGTCAGTGGAAGTCTGTGTTGCTGAGCCCGTGCATAAACTCCATCCCTTTTCCCATGGCCACTTTGTTCATGAGCTGATTGGGTGACGACAGGAGTGCCTGGGGAGAGAGGCTGACTGGTATCCACAAAACGGGTCATCCTAGCCACTTGAATATTAAAGTCCTCCTCTGCTGAAGCCATCCTTCAGTGGACATTCATATGGGACAGAAATATCTTCACGTCCTTTGACCATTCCGAGATGTCTATCCACATATCTCCTTACCAAATTTCTTTGCCATTAATTTTCCAATCACGTTCCAAGTCCTTGATCATCCAAACCATTGACTACAGCCCATGAGTCAGTATATAATTGCACATCTGATCATTTCTCCTTCCAAGCAAAGTGCACAGCCAAGTACGCTGCCCAAAGTTCTGCCCACTGAGAAGATTTCTCTTCCTCACTGTCCTTCAGGAATGTTCCATAAAGGTGCTATAGTTTTTAGGTGGTGTCTATATATCATGCAGAACCATCTGTAAATCAGGCCCTATGCTTTCCTCTCTGTCAACTGATCATAGGGTGTCTTTGGGGGTGAAGTTCTGAAATATGCCTTTGATTAAGCGTATCAGATGATTTTAATATGCCCTAAATTTTTATCTATAGATATAGGTAGACAGATAGCTATCCTTGGAGGAATATGGCTTGACCCATAGTATAACTGATTATACTAAGATGCCTTATCAGAGTTTTATCATTTTATCAGGCAGACCTCTAGATTTGACTGAACATTTTCAAAAAAATAGTGAAATGTATATATAGAGAAGAGCACTATAAAGATCACAATAATGACATTCATGCTCAAAGTACAGAAATGATTGTCACAAGTACCTGAATTATATTCCAATTTCATTTTGTGGCTTCAGGCAATCAAGATGTCCTCTTTGTTTCTGCTTTCTCAAGTACTAGAATGGAGGAAAATGTTATAAATGGCATTAAATAAAATATTGATGACTGGCCATCTATAACTTAAGTAATTAAGTTCTCAATAAATCCTGCCAATTCTCAAGTTTTTAGGAGCTGATGACTGAGCTTGCATTTCTGGTCTCCTTCTTACTGCCTGCCCCCCCTGCAACCCAGTGCTCATTAGCACTCACTCCCAAGAGTGGGCAGCAAATGGAGGAGAAGGTGGAATTCATGTCAATCAATCATGAATCACTTCTTAATAGCTCTGCTCATTTCTTGCAGTGAGAGAAACAGTACAAAGGATGGGGACAGAACATCATTGTGATTATACAGAAATAGAAACATAGTTTGCCAGTATGTACAGAGTGAATATGGCTACTCCACACATGCTTGATGACTAGATGACTTTGACACATGCCAATAAAGTAAGTGAGTAGTCCTGGAAAGCAGTGGAATTTCATTTGCTTGCATTTGTTCGTTTTTCTCCTAAAAATATAGTTTAAATGATGATTCTGCTTCAAGAGGAGATGGAGTATCACAATGTGGTTTCTAAAGTGATGTACAGGGTTTTAAACACATCATTCCACTATCACATTCCCATGTCCTAAGAATAGGTTGATACACTATATTATATTTATATAGTTAAAAGTACAGGTTTGGGCTCCAGAATGCCTGGGTTCCAAATTCTAACTGTGCCTTTAGCCAGTTAAATTTGAACAATGAGCTTTACTTCTCTGTAGCTCAGTTTTCACATCTATCATTCCAAAAAAACTCTGTGGTTTTTGAGATTAAATGAGGTAATACATGAAAAGCACTTGGACATAATTATTATTAAACACACATTAGCCATTATTGTCTTATGGTATATTTTAAAAGAATTTTTCCATATTATTTTGTATGATGATTTCAAATTTAAAGAAGCATGATCTTTTTCACTAAAGTTCTCCTCTAATTAACAAAATATTTAATATTCATTCTGTCTACCTAGAAAATATAATAAAGAATAACATATAAAGAAATAAATATAAAGGAATACAATATGAAGAAAATAAAACCACCCAAAACCATTAGCCACTCTTAATGGTTTTGTGTATTTTTTTTTAACTTTCTGTGTATATTTTTACCTCATTGAGATGAGATGGCAATACTCAAATTTTAGACCTACAAAAATGGCAATTTCATCTCATATATAATGTTGTGCATTGAATTTCTGTTTATTTTATATTTTATGTCTATATATAAATGTTAATAATAAACTAGACAATGGAGATTATTATTCCCATTTTATATTTTTAGAAACTAAAGCTCAGTATAGTTAAGTAATTTATCCTGAGACATGATTTGCAAGTGTTGGAGGTAATAATAAGGTCTAGGTCATTGATTTAGAGGAAAATGTGCTTTCTCTTAAAGCAAATCATCTTTTAAAATTATTAGTTGAAAATATAGATCATAAAATGGAATGTGATGAATAAGAATACCATTCTTATTTCCAAAAAGCATCATATCTGGTCTTCTATCTCATCTTCAAATACTCATCTTCTATTTCATTTTTCCATTTCATGCACTCTCCAAAAAATGCTTGAAGCCTCCTCATTGTCAATTCACCAAAGGTCACATGTTAAATGCCTAAAAATGGGTGCTTAGCATTTCATAATCACCATAGTACAAACACTATAATGCTCTCCTCACCAAAACTATCAAGATTATTGCTCTGTTTCATCTATCCTTTTTTCTTAGCTGAAGCATTTTAAAGCAAATTCCAGATGTCATGTTATTTTACCATTTATTTTAGTAAACATGTCCAAACAATAGAAACATTTTCTCCTACAATGCTAAGGCCATTGTCACACACAATAAAATTAACAAAATACCTAAGTAAAAGTTAATACTCGTTATACTCAAATATTTTTGACTGACTAAAAAGGTATGTTTCATGAGGAGGCTGAGGTAGGAAGACTGCTTGAGCCCAGGGGTTGGAGGCTGCAGTGAACTGATTGAGCCACTGCACTCCAGCCTGGGTGCCACGATACCCCATTTCAAAAAAAAAAAAAAAAAAGTTTTTCAGTTGGTTTTGTGACTCACAGTTCATAGCAGTTCTCCCTTACATTGCAATTTGGATGAGTCTTCCAGGAAGCATTAAGACGGCATTAAGAGTGTAAAAGATTTATTGGGAGTTAAAAAAAAGAAAAAAAGAAAAGAAAACAAGATTGGGTAGGAGGACCGACAGCCCTATGGTGTAGTTGTAGCAAAATTTGTGGCAGAACAACGGAAAACTCTGGAGCCCATTACAGATGTCCCATCTTGGAAAGAAATGGTGTACACATGTACCACACTGTTGCTCACTCATTAGCTAGAGCGGAGAAAAAAGGCTGAGAAGAACCTACAGGAACTCACATCTGGAGCCTGTCAGAGGGGTGGGGAGCCTGCAGACCCAAGGCCACATGCGGCCCTACAGCAGCGCACCAGCATGCCTGGCTAGTTTTTTAATGTTTTGTAGAGATAAGGTCTCACTATGTTGCTCAGGCTGGTCTCGAACCCCTGGCCTCAAGTGACACTCCCACCTTAGCCTCTCAAAGAGCTAGGATTATAGGCATGAACCACCGCACCCAGCTTCCACTAAAATTTTGATGAAAATAATGAAGACTTCTGCTCCCCAAAACTACTAAATGCACAAATAAATAGAATTATATATTTACTCATGGACCTCCCACACACATTGAAATTAAGAACTACTCCTCTAAATAATGCTTATTACTTTGTAAATTGAGTACATTCTCTTGTCCATTTTAATAATATAGGTCAAACTATAACAGTACCCATTCTTCCAGGTAAGAACCCTTCCTGTGCTTTGTGTTTTTAGTTTGTGACTTTTCATTTTGAAATTAATTCCAGTTTATAAAATATTGCAAAATATAGTACAAAGGATTTCTCAATACCCTTCACCCAGCTTCCCTGGAACAAAGACTTGGTGACTATTTTGGACCATGTAGCAACCTTGAGAAGTGATGTCACTAAGGATAGTGGAGTAAAGGATCAAAGGAATGTGGGTTCTGAATAATTATGGAGCTGCAACACCAGCTGAGGACTGCCTGCTCTGGACCTCTTATTGGTGGGAGAGAAATAAACCTCTTTTTGTGTAGCCACTATTGTGGGCTTTCCATTATATGCAGCTTAATTTCTTCTTAACTGATATCTAAAGGCTTCTCACACCCCATCCCCATTACTATCATTCTAAGAATGTCCTGTAATGTTATATATTATTTTACTGCATATTGATCCTTTCCATGTTGTATTACTCCATAATACTGTTGGGAAGGAATTATATTCTGAAATACGGCTTCTGGATATTCATAATAAGCAGACATTATAACTTTTACACACAGTTATACAGGTTTATATACTTTCTAAACCCAATAGATCAGTAATGATAAGTATACCTTTATTATATGTAATCCCTATCCCAAATCATCTTTGAACTAGAAAACCTATCTTATGCTTTGAAATCAGATGTGCTTGGACTATTCAGCAGCTGTCTATGTAGTCAAAATGTGTCACAAATTCCCTATTCTAATAGTATCATTTGATTATTACCACATGGCTATAAGGTAGACAGGATGGAAATTATTGCTATTTAATGACTAAACTGTGATAAGATATAGCAAAATAACTTTCTCATGGTCTCATGCTGTTGAGTTATAGAATCAGGGATAGAAAATACTGTTTCTGTCCCTTGCTCTATGTCTACTCTTTAATACATAGCAGAAAAAGCATCTATGTATAATAAAAACCCATGTGGAATATTTTTTAAAATATTGAATTTTAAAACATGATAATTTCCAAATCCTTTAAATTGTATTATTTTTAGTGCCTCATATATTATTTTTTTACTTTCAAAAGAAGTCATTTCAAAATAAGTAGTAAGGGCTTAAATATATATTATCAGGTATCATCTCTGTAACAGCAAACAAATCACATACTTCAATTTAATCTATATCCTGAATGGTTAGTAAAAATGAAGCTGTATTATTTTTTATGTTTGTAGCCAAGTCGATTGTGATTTCCCCATTGCTGTAAGTTAATTGAAACCGATATTATAATATTACTTATTCCATAGTATATTTTTTGCACCATGAATACAATGTAATTTTAACAACAAGAATTACTGTGGCTAATGTTTACTTTTTGCTTCTTATTACAATTCATAAGTCATATACATATTTTAAATAAATTTTACTTGGTTAATTTCCAAAAGCTGTTTAGCTAAGTGTCCAAGGTAAGCTGTAATAATTACATGAGTGTTTTCACTAACAAAAAGATACGTAGGTTGTTTTTATTATAACAAGACACACACACATGTAATCAGAATATTCTGTAACTAAAGCAGAATTTATATGTTTACTGGGAGATGAGATAATTATTCTAGAATTGCCATGGAAACAAGGACATTTTAAGGCAGTCATCATTGAATCTTTATGACAGTTTATACTACTATCTCCCTATGTTTCAAATTTGCTTATACAGAAGTGTTGCTAGACTGATAAAATAATTCACAAATTATTACATAGTTATTACCTTGCATTTGGTTCCCAGAAATGGAAAATTCATGCCTGCAAAGAATATGTCTGAGCATTCTTTTCTCATTTACCACGTGGTTGGTAATGTAGTAAAAACATTGCTAGCATATATAATAGTACCTAATGTAGAATACACATGATTTTCCTCATTTGTTGGTTTTTTCTTTTTTTTTTTTGTCACATTGAGCTACACGTACCAAGATGGCTTGACTGAGAAATTACCTTTGCTTTTTTTCTCCCACTATTGTGAACTCAGCATTAAAAATTTTATAAAAAGAGAGATTTTCCCATCCTCATTCCCTCAAAATGAGGGAGCAGCGCTTTGGGTCTTAGAAATCTGGGTTTCCCTGGCTCCACAATAGAGGACTTTGATGTTAAAATATAGGATTCAGAAAATACTGTTTTTGAATTAGAGGAGAGTAAGAATATTTAGTGTCAAATGAGTAGAAATAAATTGTCCTAGAAAGAGTTGGGGTTCTTGAGACCATTAGCATTTTACTCTTCACGCAGCACTCCAGAAGTAGCAGAGCCTCTGAACAGTATGACTGTGTGTATGTGTGGCATAAAGCATGATGTTCTGGGACCAAGGAGAAAGCCCTGCAACAAAATTAGACAAGGAGAGTGTGGATGTTGTCACCAGAGAAACTTACTCTCAAATGGATCATGCAAACTGAGCAAGGAGAAAAAGCAGACTGAGTCCACTTAGAGCTGTGCTGTCTAACATGGTAGCCATACCCACACACGGATATTTAAATTTGAATTTAAATGGGTTATAATGAGATAAAATTAAAAATCTAATTCCTAATTCACATTAGCCACATTTCAAATTCTCAATGGCCACCTGTGGCTAATGGCTACTATATTAAACCTCACAGATAGATCATTTCCATCATCACAGAAAGTTCTATTGGACATATTTTCCCTAGACCCTATGGCATACTAAGGAGGACAAAAATTAAAATGACTGAAATTTCATTTCACATTAATATATGATTTAGAAAATTAAGAAACATGGCATTTCTTGGATGCCCAGTTTTGAGGAAAAAATTTTTATTATCCCCATTAGATATTCTTTCTCTCTCTTTTTCTCTCTTTCTTTTCTTTTCTTTTCTTTTCTTTCTTTCTTTCTTTTTCTCTTTCTTTTCTTGTTTCTTTCTCTCTTTCTTTTCTTCTCTCTTTCTCTCCTTCTTCTTTTTTCCGTCAAAATGCATTCCTATAATTCTCAAAATGTTATGTGAAAAGTGCCCACAACAAAAAAGAAAAGTAAAAAAGTTCATGTGGCATCTGATATTGTAATGAACTACAACTGAAAGCAGATATTTCCTTAAAAGTTAGTATTTTCTCTTAAATTTGATATGAACATTTCTTTTCTAGTACCTGCAGATTCAAAGAAGAGGGGGAAAAATCACTCCCTCTGAAAACAACTAGAAAAACCACAAAAAAAAAAGTATAAAAGAAACATTTATTTGAAGGATTTGGACATCTTTGTAGGCAGTAAGAAAAGGAGATTTGACCACAGAAGTGAGTCAAGCATTCAGGCCCTCTTTACCCTAGAAATCTTTACTAATGCTGACAGTAGGTGTTTACTAATGCTGATAGTATTACTAATGTATGAGAAGCTGAACTGAGCTTCGATCAGAGTCATAGGTATGGAAGAAGTAGAATTGGAATTTACAGAACACCAAAGAGGAGTTTCCCTGGCAAACACCACAAAGCTCCAATGGGAACTTCCATAAAGGGCTACACACTATGAATAAGGGTAAACCAGAAATGGATCAGCCCTCACAGGGATGAATGAAAGCTCAGCTTTAAATTCTATCAATACTTCAGTGAATTGAAGCAATCTGGAATTATTAATACACCTAACCTAGTAGTCTGCCAAAAACAAACTAAATTTACTCTGGAAGAATATATAATAATATTTTTCAGGGCTTCAAATTATCTCTATAATGTCTCACATATAAAAACTAGAACTTACTGAAAATAAGTGAGATTATAAGGATATAAGTTTATATGACCCAAACTCTACAGATATAATAGATTATTTCTCACAAGAAATTCAAATAATGAAGATACCAAAAACAAATTTTACAACAATTATTACTCTGTTCAAGTAATTAAATTGAGAATTTTGAAGGAAAACTGAAATTTTTTTAAAAACTGAAAATTCTATAACTGAAAAATACAACAGAAAAAATTAAGAATTCAACGAATGAGTTACAGTTGAAGAGAGACTAGTAAACTGGAAGACAAATTAGAAAAAATATTCTAACTAAAGCACAGATATTGTAAAGAATGAGAAATGTATAAAAAGGTATATGGAAAATATAAGCCATGATACATAGGCATAATATATATTTATTTGAAGCCATGTACAGAGGGAAAATAAAGGAAATGATGCAGAAACAATATTTAAACAGAAAATGGCTGAGAACACTCTAAAATTGGCAAATGACATTAAGCAATAGATTCAATAAGCTCTGTGAAATCTAATCAGGATAAACAAAAACAATAACAGCAATAATAACATCAAAAAATTACGTAGAAACATCATAGTAAAACTTATGAAAAACAAAATAAAGGCAAAGAGCTAATATCATTCCACTCTCCCTAGCTGTGTGGTAGCCTTGGAGATCATAAGCTTTGCAACTAGAGTATCTTAAAAAGCAGTAGCCTTGGTGCCACTGAAAGAGAAAAACTTCATTTGGAGCTCCTGAAAAGACCCATCCCAGACAACTGTCACCATTTAACCCTTTTGGCAGTTCATAGAAAAGCTCTCTTCTCAGAGCTTGTATTTTTGTGACCTGACTCAGAGCTGTGAGATCAATGTTATTTCCAGTGCATTTGTAAAAAAAAAATAATAATAATAATAAAATCAACAATGGTTTAATAACATAGCTGCTTGAGTCAGCATTATGAGTTGGGGCTAACAAGTGGCTGGTTGAAAATATAAAGAAATACTTGAAAATGACATGTCCATATGGGACTTTGATAAACCCCAACGTATACCTGGGAATCTAGAAGGTCGTGCACATACACAGAGCTGTATATGTCCAGGGTTAGGGGCTGGCCCAGGAAATATCTAAAAAAAAGCCCTAACCTAATACTTGTGATTTACCTTTAAGTTCTGCGTGAGCAGGAACTAAAGGTTAAAGAAAAGTCTTAAACTGCCTGTTGGAGCGTGGAAAGCATACCCCAACGCACACACAGACACACACACCTTCAGCAGAGGCTGGGAGATATACACATTCATGACACTTTAGAAAATCTCTGTCTAATCGTTAGAGTAGCACTTAGCTAACTGAGCAGAGACTCCAGTGGCCACGCTCAACAAAGATTACAGGCTTTAGAGAATTAGTTCAGGAAAGCCACTAAACAAACAAACAGCAACAACAACAGCAAAGAACAAGAACAAATGTTGCGGACTGGATTTCCAGAGTTGACACATTGTATTATTTAAGAAGTCCAGTTTTTACACACAAAGCAGCAGAAAAGTATGGCCTATTCACAAGAAAAATAAATGAAAACAATAGAAATTGTCCCTGAGGAAGTCCAAATGTTTGTATTACTAGACAACTAGCACAGCTTAGCACAGTTAGACAACTCAGAGGGGCATAACTTAGTTGTTATAAATATCTTCAAAAAACTAAAAGAAACTATATATAAAAAATTAAAAGACAGTATGAGAACAATGCCTCACCAAATAATATGAATAGAGACATAAAAATTATTTTAATGAAGAACAAATTGAATTTTTAGAGTGGAAAGATACAATAACAGAAATTAAAAATTCACTAAAGAGTCTCAACAGTAGCTTTGAGTAGGCAGAACAAACCAGCAAATCTAAAAACAGATCAAATTAAATTATCCCATCAGAGGAATGGAAAAAAAAGAAGAAAAATAAACATAGGCTCAGAAACCAGTGAGACACCATCAAGTGTACCAACATACGCATAATGTAAGGTTCAGAAGGAAAGGAGAGAGAATGAAAGGGGGAGAAAGAATAATTGAAGAAATTATGGGCAAAAATTTCCCAAATTTTGTGAAAAGAATTTATCTGCACATCCAAGAAGCTCAACAAATTACAAGCAGCATAAACTAAAAGAGATTCACACATTGATTATCTCATATTCAAGCTGTCAAGGGCCAAAGGCAGAGAGAAACTTAAAATCAGCAAGAAAAATGTAGCTCATCATTACCAGGGATCCTTGAAAAAGACAATGTTGACTTCTCATGGGAATCAATGGAGTTGAGAAGGCAATGGGATAACATATTCAAAGTGCTTGAAATAATAGCCAAGAATTTTATATCCAGCAAAAATAACCTTCAAAAATTAAGGAGAAAGGTGGTTCCACACACAAACATGGGTCATATTATCACAGAAGTGGATAGCTGGGCAGTAGTAGTGTTTTTTCTTTGGCAGAGTAAAGTACTCTGTGTAGATCTTGACTCTTCAGTGTCTTCCCTCTGGAATTATACAAAGTTCAAAAAAGATGTCCTTCATCCTTTGAAAAGAGCTTATTGTAAAAACAAAAAAAATAGATGTCTTAAGGATATGACTCCAAGACCACTGTATTTTCTCCAGAAGGTCACTTGCACCAAGTTGAATGTACCATGGAAGCATCAAACATGCAGGCACCTGTTCAGGAATTTTCTCAAGCAATGATGTTTTGCTTGCAGCAGAAAGACACAACATCCACAAGCCTCTTGATGAAATCATTTTCTCCAAAAATATTTATGGACTCAGTGAGGACATGGCTTGCAGTGTGGCAGGAAATGCTAATGTTCTGACTAATAAACCAAGGCTCATTGCTCAAAAAAGTATTTATAATGGTTTCAGAAGCCAATTCCTATGAGCAGTTGGTTACAGCACTGTGTAATATCAAACAAGCTTATACACAGTCCGGAGGAAAACGTCCCTTTGGTATTGCATTACTGTACATTGGCTAGAATAAGGACCATGGCTTTCATCTGTATCAGAGCGGCTCTAATGGAAATTATGGGTAATGGAAAACCTTATGCATTGGAAATAATAGTGCTGCATCTGTGTCAGTGTTAAAACAAGAATGAAAGGAAGAAGAAATGACTTTGAAGTCAGAACTTGGTTTAGCTATCAAAGTGTTAAATAAGGACATGAATGTTAGCAAACTGCTGAAAAAGTGGAAATTGCCATATTAACAAGAAAGAATGAAAAAACATAATCAGAGTTCTCAAAACAAAGTGGAATAGTTGATCAAAAACCATGAGAAATAAGAAACTAAAGCTAAGCATGAGAAGAAAGAAAGAGAACATAAATAAAAAGATAAATAAAAGACAAAATATTGGGATTTTAGAACTCATTCAGGGTGCAATTTCTGTGTAAAAGATTTCCTAATCTTCCAACCTGAGAAAGCTTTGAATTTTTTTTTAACTTGTGCAAAACATCACATTCTGAATTGTATGCTGGTCATTTCTGAATACTTTATTGTAATGATGATTATTTTCATGGACATTTTAATCTTATTTTTGTTGGAATAAAACTTGGAAAGAAGGGTAAATTTTTAAAAATGAAGGTGAAATTGAGACAGTCACAGATAAACAAAAACTGACTTTGTCACTGCTATTGAAATTATATTGGTGTTAATTCAAATCTAGTTGTCTTAAATTATGATGCTAAATGTAATCTGAGAAAAAACACTAAGAAAACATCTCAGGAAATATAGTAAATAAGACAAAAGAATTAAAATGATATAGTAGAAAATGTCTATTTAACACAAAAGAACAGTGACAGAGGTATTAAAGAAACAAATAAGTCATAAGACATACAGAAAACAATGGCAAAAGACAGGTGTAAATTCTTCCATATTAAATAGTAACTACATCAACTGTAAATGTACAAAAAACCCCAATGAAAAGGCAAAATTTTGTAGAGTAGATTAAAAATAATGAACCAACTACATGCTTTCTATAAAAGACATTGATAGGTTGAAAATACAAGGATGGAAAAAATATATACCATGCAGAAAGTACCCAAAAGAGAGCTAGAGTGGCTATATTAATATCAGACATAATAAACTTTAAGAAAAAATAACTATAGAAAAAAGACATTTTATAGTGATAAAAATAAAAATTTATGAAGACAAATTAACATTTATTAACATACATACCTAACATCTGAACTACAAAATCCATAAATCAAAAATTGACAGACTCAAAAGAAGAAATAGACAATTCAACAATAACAGCTGAATACATCAATATCCACATTCAGTAGTGGCTAGAACAACTATTTAGAAGATAATCAAGGAAATTGAGTTCTTAGACAACACTATAAACCAAGATATAATACACATCTGTAAATCACTGAACCCCAAAACATCAGAATATATATCATATCCAATGTACACAAATCATTTTCTACAATAGATCATATATTAGGCCATAAAAGAAGCCTCAGTAAAATTAAAAGGGATAAAAATATACAAATTGAGTTCTACAACCACATTGGGATGAAATTAGGAGTTGATAACAGAAGGATTTTGTGCAATTCACAAATACATGAAAATTAAAGAATACTCTCCTAATTAATGGGTCAAAGGAAAAATTACAAGGGAAATTATATAATATTTTGAGAAGGATGAAAGTGAGATTACAACATAATACATACAAGATGCAGGAAAAGCAATGCTCATAGAGAAGTTTATAGCTGGAAATGCCTATATTAAAAAAGAAGAAAGATCTCTAATCAATGTTATCCTTCCACCTTGTAAACTAGAAAAAAACAGATAAAATAAACCTAAAGGAAGCAGAGGAAAGAAGTAATAGATTAGATCAGAAATTAATGAAATAGATTACAAAAAATCAATAGAGAGAAAAGCTATGAAGCTAAAAGTTGGTTCTTTAAAATGATCCACAAAAGTGACAAGTCTTTACCTATAATGACCAAATGAAAAAAAAAAAGGACTCAAAATACTAAAATCAGGAATGAAAGAGTAGACATTACTACGAATCTTTGTATATGAGAATGCTATGAACTATTCTATGCCAACAAATTAAACTATATAGACAAAATGGAGAGATTCCTAAAAACACAAAAAATGCAAAACCTGACTCAAAAAAAGGAAAAACTCTGAATAGACCTATATAGTGCACAGAGATTGGGTTAGTAATCAAAAACACTTTCCACAAAGAAAATAGTTAACAGGTATATTAAAAATGCTCAACATCACTAATCGTCAAGGAAATGCAAATTAAAATCACAATGAGATATCATCTCACCTCAGTTGGAATACCAATTTTCAAAAAGTCAAAAAATAACAAATGTTGGTGAGGATGTGGAGAAAGGGGAATGTTCATACACTGTTGGTAGGAATGCAAAGTAATATACCCACTATGGAAAACAGTATGGAGGTTCTGCAAACAATTAAAAATAAAACTACCATATGATCCAGCAATCCCACCACTGGGTATATATCTGAAAGAAAGGAAATCAGTATATGGAAAAGACATCTGCCCTCCTGTGTTTATTGCACCGCTATTCACAATAACCGAGACATGGACTCAGCCTAGGTGTCTATCAGTGGATAAATGGCTAAAGAAAATATGGTGTATATATACACAATGGAATATTATTCAGCCACAAAAAAGAACAAAATCCTGTCATTTGCATCAACATGTATGGAACTGGAGATCATTCTGTTAAGTGAAATAAGCCAGGCACAGAAAAATAAATATGCATGTTCTCATTCATATGTAAGTGCTAAAAAAGTAGATCTCACGGAGGTAGAAAGCCGAATGCTGGTTACCAGACTCTTGGAAAAGAAGAGGGGAGGGGAGATATGAAGAGAAATTTGGTTAATAGGTACAAAAATACAGTTAGATAGAAATAATAAGTTCTAGTATTCAACCATGCAGTAGGAAAATTATAGTTAATGATAATATATTGTATGTTTCAAAATAGGTTAAAGAAGAATTATAATGTTTCCAGCACACAAAAAAGACATTTTTGGAGAGATGAATATTCTAATTATCCTGATTTGGTCATTACATATTGTATACATGTATCAAAATATCACATGTATCCCAAAAATATGAAAAACTAAGATAAATACAAAAAAAAGACCATAGATCTAAATGTAAGAGATACTCTTAGAAGACAACATGGGTAAATCTATGTGACCTTGAATTAGGTAATACTTTCTTAAATATGACACCAAAAGTATGAGTGACAAAAGAATAAAATATATTGGATTTTACGGACATTGAAAACTTTTCACTTCAAAGTACACTAACAAGAAAGTGCAAAGACAACCCATTGAATTGGAGGAAATATTTACAAATTATATATCTGATAAAAGACTTCTATCTAGAATATAGAAAGAATTTTCACAACTAAAAAAATAAATAGACAAATAATCTGATATAAAAATGGGCAAAGGATCCAAATAGATATTTCTCCAAAGAAGATATACAAATGGCCAATGAGCACAGAAAAAAAATCTCAATGTCATTTATAATTCAGGAAATGCAAATCAAAATCATAATGAAATCAAAGCCATACCTGTGTTTACTCTTATGACCATGTATCCAAGGTGAAATTCCACTGCAAGTCCAGGTGAGCCTTCAGTGAAGAGAAAGGTGATTACAATGCAAACAAAAGTAGAAATAATTAAGCATTGGAAGAAAGGCCGGAAGCCGTCATTCATTGGGAAAGCATTAGGCTTCAGTCGCTCGACTATCAGAACAATTATAAAGGATAAAATGAGAATAATGGAACATGTGAAAGGCAGTGCTCCAATGAAAGCATCAGTTATAACTAAGCAGCAGAGTGGATTAAGTACTGAAATGGAAATATTATTATTGATTTGGTTAGAAGATCAAAATAAGTGTTAACATTCCTATTAGCCTAAGAATTCAAAGAAAGAACACAATAGTTTCTGTAACTTATTATTACAGTACAGGGGTATTGTTATTATTACTGTATTACACTGTATTACTATTACCACATATAAGCCATTATAGTATTATATCAATTAAGACACTGTGATATTGGCACAAGGTAGACAAATAGGTCTGCCATTGTTGTAAGAGGACCCAGTCAACCACAGAGCCCTGTATTGCTTCCAGAGAATAGCTGGAAACTAACTGGAGGGGACAATTGCAACTAGGGGATGCCAAACCCTGGAAAAGGACCTTGGATTCTGCCACAGGACATTTGACTCCCTACCAGCTAGCTTGCACAGGCTCCCAGAGATTTCATTATCCTCACATGGCACCATATTTTATAATTTTCAAACTTTTGAACTGCACTTGTCACGTTATGGCAGATTGTTACAGGAATTCCTCAGAGTCACCTAGGAAGGATATAATTTTGGAGAGCTGACTGTTTATCTAGTGGCTGGGAATGCAGCATGTATTAGCATAGTTTCATTTAGTGTAAGCATCTCCCCAAAGGCCTAGCCTTCTAACCTAATTTAATCAGGAATGAGCTGCATCTCTGGGGGATGCATCATCTCCTTCGGCTACACATTCCCACACTGTTGGCCTACCCTTGCTCTTCCAATACACAGAAGAGAATACTATATATTTGGTCCAGGATCAGCCATTATATTTAATGTCTCCTACCTGACTAGATATTTATATATTGTGGACCCCTTTGTCTTATCTTACTGCTTTCATTCAACCAATTGCCTGCCTCAATAGTTGATATTTGTCTAATGTTTTAAGTCCTATAAATCTATCTGGTACTTGACACAAAACCCTCGATAACACTACTTAATTCATTTCCTTTATTTGAAAATAGGTATAAAAATACATCATACTAAATAGTAACAGTCAAGTGAATACATAAATATGTTCTGTGAAATGTTTTCAATTATAAGGTAATATTTCCACATTAGTTAAGGTCGGATAACTGTTATAATAAACTCATAAACTTTAAATCATGTAAATTTATTTCTCATTTATATAACAGATTAGACTGCATTTAGTTAGGAGTGGGGAGGAGAAACTTCTGCTGCTCCCCCCAGTTATTCAATGGCTAAAGTTGCTTCAGTTTCTGCTATCAAAAAGTGGCTTCTTGAGTCTCCTTAGGTATTGGCATTGCACTGACAAATAGGAAATGAACACCGAGGATCATGTGAGAGGTGTTTTGTTTTTTTTTTGAGACAGAGTCTCACTCTGTTGCCCGGGCTAGAGTGAGTGCCGTGGCGTCAGCCTAGCTCACAGCAGCCTCAAACTCCTGGGCTCAAGCGATCCTCCTGCCTCAGCCTCCCGAGTAGCTGGGACTACAGGCAAGCACCACCATGCCTGGCTAATTTTTTCTATATATATTTTTAGTTGTCCAGCTAATTTCTTTCTATTTTTAGTAAAGATGGGGTCTGGCTCTTGCTCAGGCTGGTCTTGAACTCCTGAGCTCAAACAATCTGGCCGCCTCGGCCTCCCAAGTGCTAGGATTACGGGCGTGAGACACCGCCCCGGCCTGAGAGGTTTTTATAGCCTAGGCGTGAAAGGCCTGACATTGTTTCCACTGATTTCCATTGACTAGTACTCAGTCACATGGCCTTACCTAACTGAAAAAGAAGCTGGGAAATGTAGTTTTCTTTCATGCTCAGGAAAAAGAACTGATTTGATAATGTTAGCATCACAATATTAAAGCTCTCTATTTACCTGATCATTTTGGTTATTCCCTTTTATACAGTATAGTAATGCAATCATTAAATTTACATTCAAGAATGGGACAAAATGAATATGAATAAATTCTTTGGAAATTGAGCAGTTAACTGCCTGACATATAGTTTGGCTCAGAGAGTAAAAACAAAATACTAAGACAAAGATTGGAAAGAGTTATCTGCCCAGTTATGGTAGACAGGTTGGTGGTAGGGTAGGGGGAGAGAAGAAGAGTATATAGCAAACCTGTAGGCCAGTCTGTGGGATAGAAGAGAGCTATTGCAACAAGTTTTTGAAATGTAGACATACAGAAATAGCTTAATGGAAACTGTGAATAAGTGAAGGAAAAAGCAGTGGACTTCAAAACAAACGAAAATCTGAGAATCAGTCAAAGCTATAAGCCACACTAAAAAAATAACAGAAACAAAAACCCAAACAGTGTCTTTCCTTGCCAAGGGTCAATATTTTTCCACCACTCTTGGGGGGGGGAGTGCTACCTTAAGTTCAAAAGATAGTAAAAGTGTTTTCAAAAAATTATCTATTTCCTTCATGATTAAAACCATGTGGTTAGCTAATCACACTTTTACAAGATTAAATTTATGTTAACAGTATCCTCCTTATTGTTCCTTCTTTGGAAGGATGTAGGTAGAAATTTCAGACCATTACAAATAATATGTCAGCATTTATTCTAAGCTTGATTGAAGACAGGGCAATAAGAACACAATTTTATGCCCTAAGGCCAAGTTTATGGTGGTATACCAACAAAAGGAATGAAGTATTTTTGGAGTCAGGTGACATGGGGTCCAGACCCAGTTATGAGGTTAAATAATTTTATGAAATTGAATAATACTTCCCCTAAAGTCTTCTCCCATTTTTAAAATAAAGGAAAAGGAAACATTTTAAGTGCCCACAAAGTATCAAGCACCTTAATTACACACTCACATTAAATATTTCAAATAACTTTATACACTTTTGATGCCACACATCCCTTTGACCTACCTATCTCTGATTTCTGCTGCAGCTCTGGTGGACAGTTTTATGTGCACTAAGTGATTTTCACATATCTCCACTGTTCTGCCTCTACAGCTTCAAGAGCCAGCTGGGATCCTTTGCAAAGGCAACCTGAAATTTTGAAGGAATTAATGACCCTGGGGACAACTCTCAATCAGTAGGGAACGAATGCCCCAGCCTCTTGTCCTTCGGAGCAGCATTTCTAGGAGGCATTCTGAACCACTCTCGGAAGTCCTGGTGGAATTAAGACCTTGTTACTTAAGTAGAAAACTCGATAATGAACCATTATCCTGTTGGCTTTTCCTTTCTCAGTCTCATTTTCCCTGCTTTTCTACTCTTGCATCCTGGGATCGCGTTTCAAATAAGTTACCTGCACCTACCTTCTTTACTCAGACTCTACTTTTGGGGGAGCTCACTGTAAGACACTAGATTTGAAGAATTTCATTTTATAACTAAGGAAACTGAGACACTATCCAAAGTCATGTGGCCAATAAGTGATAGAGCTTTCATTACAAACTTAGCACACCATGATACAAACCCCATGCTTTTATGCATATCACCTACGATGATCGCTTGAGTTTCTTTTCACTTCTAATCATCCTGAAACTATACATCTGCATTATTTTTCTCCTTTGCATTATGTTTCTAATATCATTCACTGAGTGACTAGTACCATGACAGATAAAAATAGTAAAAAAAAAATTAAAGATACCATTTATATATCATTTACAAGAAAAGACAGAAATACATATTATTATATTTATATACTCAGTAGCAATTTCAATAGCATATTTTAAAAATATTTGTTTCATTATTCTCCTGGGACAGTGCCATCATTCTCAGTGTTCTCAGCATAAACCGAAAACCAAAGGGTAACAGATCCCTGTAGGCTGAAAGTAGATATCTTAACCTTTTCCCCAGAGGTCAATGGCAAAAAAATGACATTAGAGATGAAATACCCTGAGATTTATACCCTGATTTAAACACTGACCTTGCCCCAACTATTACGTGTGCTGTGCTTTTCTATATTTGCTCCATACTGAAAGATGAAAAGACACAAGAGAAGTATCACTGATAGCAATTTATTTCAGAAAATAATGGTATTGGTAAAATATCATTTGAAATACTCAAATCTCAATCAAGTCTAATTAATCACTGACATAATCAGCCTGATGGTGTTGCTGGAAAGCTCATGTATCAATTTTCTGAGATAGTGAAATAGAATTATCAGCAGCAGCAGCATTTCTGATACATTTTAAAATACATTACCAGTCAGAAAATAGATAAGATTGATTTCATTGTTGTTATTTCTCTACAATGTAAAATATTATATTGGGTGTGTTTTATGTATGTGTATACTTATGTCTTTGAGTAGTTTTCAACTGACTTTGCAGAGAAGAGAAAATAATAAGTCTAATGACCATGGTATTTATTATCATAAGTCAAAAAAATGGTGTTCTTACATTTATCAGTCTCAACACACTTGAGCAATATAGCTAAATTGGCCACTTATTGCATTCCTAAGTCTATTTTCAATTATTTTAATTTCCGGGTCACTCATTTTGCATTACCTTTCTGTCTTATTCTAGTCATCTCTTTCAAACAATTAGCTCTTGATCTTCATCTAGTTGTCACTATTCTTGGTAATTTCGTGTATTTCAAAGTATTGTCCTTTTCTCATTGTTGGCTGTTAAACGCCACTACAATATTGTTTTCCTGGATAAAGTTCCAGTGTCCCTCTCTTGATGGTCCCCTTTTGCAGTGGTCCCCAACCTTTTGACACCAGGGACTGGTTTTTGAGGAAGATAGTTTTTCTGCTGATGGGGGCGTGTTGAGGGGGCATCACTACCTCGGCTCCACCTCGGATCATCAGACCTTGGATTCTCATGGGGAGCGCCCAACCTGGATCCCTCTCATGAGCAGTTTGCAGTGGGGTTCACACTCCTATGAGGGTCTGATGCCCCCGCTGATCCGATGGGGGCGCTGGGCTCCTGCGGTGCTGCAGGCCAGATAGGGTATTGGGGTGGGCACAGGTGGGGCTTCGCTCACCCGCAGCTCACCCCTTGCTGTGCCGCCTGGTTCCTGGCAGGCTGCAGACTGGTGCCGGTACACAGGCCTGGGTGTTGGGGACCACAGCTTTGTCTCCTAAAGTATTCTCTGATTTCCTTGAAACAGCAATGGCAAGAGGAATGTGACTGCAGACAAGCAAGCTATTCATTACAGAGCCAAATAATACCTCTGCCAGGTTATTCTGTTGGAAGATTTTTATTTATTGGATCATTCATTGAGAAAGTAACATTCTCTTATAAAAAAGCAAATTCTTTATCTTTTTCTTTTTTTACATGTCTGTATAATATGGAATTGAAGTGATAACTGGAACCAGAGCAAATAAAAGACAACACTATTATGATGATATTCCTATGTTTTACTTACTCATATCCCCACCAACTTCATAAAGGATTTCATGAAACTTACAATAAAAGCAGAATTTGCACATGGAATTTAAAATAAGAATGAAAGACCAATACTACATAGATATCGGAATATTTTCACATACAAACTAAAAACTGGTGTGCCATAGCCTTAACCGTTACCATCTAAGAAACATGAACACTCCAACTGAATAGGTTCTGAAAGTACGAATCTTAACTAAAACTAGGTTACCATGCATA